>NW_023606036.1:0-240001 GCF_013339745.2 Dermacentor silvarum
ATTACCCGTGTCCTCTCTCAGCTGAACCTGTCTTAAAGTCTTAAGAATTTTTGCGGTAGCTATTTAAAATTTCATAGAGGCCACAAAAAACAACAAAGTTGTTGGTTTTCGCGTAATCGATAGTAGATGTAAGAATGAAATGGCTACCATATGGCGTCTTTTTTCTGCCTGTGGCAGGTGCCGCCGCCCTAAACCGCGTTTCTTCGAGCAACAGTCCAACGCGCTCAGCGTCTGCTGCCACTTTTTCTTCTTGTCGCATCGAAGTGGTCGGCTGCAAATCTGCGCCTTAGGTACCCTGCCTTTTGAACGCTGCTATTGGAAATGAGAAATACCACTTCAGCGTACTAGAAGTTACAGCTTCAGTGATATTGGGAAGAAACATTAGGAAGAACTCGGAAGCAATATTTTTTGTTACTTCTTTGGAGGGTCACTAGCGTACTTAATCGGCCCTGTACAAAGGGTTGGGGGCCAGAGACTGCATTTCGTTAAGTTTTGACTGTTTCCTGGATGATCTCGTATTGTTCTCGGAACTTGCCGACATGTTCTGGTTTGAGTGCCCGGATAACGGCTCTGGCTTTTGGCTCAAGGTCGCTTGAAGGTCACCGATAAAGGGAGCTAAAAGCATTTCATGCTTAAAACGGTAGTGTACTGCCAAAATACTCTGGTCCTGTACGCGCTCTGCATACAGAATAAATGCTGACAGTTTCAGAAGCTTCCGTGAGCTTTTTGCCGCTTTCTTTCGTATATGCGCCACTTTGGCAGACATGTTATCTTCGTCAGATAAAAAAATATGCCTATGACGAATGTTTGAGGTTAACATCAGTGCGCGCAAGCGTCCATTCACGCGGACTGCGCGAGCGCAGTCCGCCGTTAGTAGTGTCCATTGCAGCCTACATCTGTGGCTTCCTGTACCGTGTTAGTACGCACCGCTCCATCCAAGTTCCACGCGTGTATACATACGTCGGCGCTAAGCACAATCATATTTCCTCAGGCATACCTTGCCCAAAGCTTCGACCACTTCGTTTCGTATAAGCACATTTATTTCCGTATTTACGTCCGCACTATTTGACTTTGATGCTCTATGTCTTACTGATGTTGCGACATGCACTCACCTTCTCCCTCGCGTTCACAGTGAAGGTGACATGTTTGAGAGAGTCCTCGAGCACTGACGGTCGGTACGACGCTGAGAAGTCCTGGAAACTAATGCAACCTTCAAAGGGCCATGTTTTGTCCACCTGATGCAGCTTAGCCACAGAGTCTGTGACCTTCGAATTCGTTTTGCCATTGGGTGCTTCCTCGATGGCAATATATTCGACGTCATCCTGCACGGATATACAGCGGCAAGTCGCTTGGAAGGACACATGGCAGTACTCAACGCAGAGCGACGGTATCGCGTTTAAATCACAAACTTTCTTAAAAACACAAAAAATGAGACATGCCTCGTTTACACGTCACTTTTCTCTGAATGACAGCAATACAACACGCCCACGCGACACACGGACTGTGTCGTTTTAAACTAAATATCTTTTCCAGCACTGTCACTTTTTAATGGAGTACTATTCTTAGCTTACATCAGCATCTATCTATCTATCTATCTATCTATCTATCTATCTATCTATCTATCTATCTATCTATCTATCTATCTATCTATCTATCTATCTATCTATCTATCTATCCGTCTGTCCGTCTGTCCGTCTGTCCGTCTGTCCGTCTGTCTGTCTGTCTGTCTGTCTGCCCGTCCGTCCGTCCGTCCGTCCGTCCGTCCGTCCGTCCGTCCGTCCGTCCGTCCGTCCGTCCGTCCGTCCGTCTGTCCGTCTGTCTGTCTGTCTGTCTGTCTGTCTGTCTGTCTGTCTGTCTGTCTGTCCGTCCGTCCGTCCGTCCGTCCGTCCGTCCGTCCGTCCGTCCGTCCGTCCGTCCGTCCGTCCGTCCGTCCGTCCGTCCGTCCGTCCGTCAGTCCGTCCGTCCGTCCGTCCGTCCGTCCGTCCGTCCGTCCGTCCGTCCGTCCGTCCGTCCGTCCGTCCGTCCGTCCGTCCGTCCGTCCGTCCGTCCGTCCGTCCGTCCGTCCGTCTGTCTGTCTGTCTGTCTGTCTGTCTGTCTGTCTGTCTGTCTGTCTGTCTGTCTGTCTGTCTGTCTGTCTGGTCTGGTCTGGTCTGGTCTGGTCTGGTCTGGTCTGGTCTGGTCTGGTCTGGTCTGTCCTCTTTAGCCTCTCTTCCCAGTGACGCAATTTGGCAACACGGGTAATTTGGGAACTTGGGTCATTGGATATGTGCCACCGGATATGTGCCGGTACAGACAACTTACACTTCATGATTCCACAGCACAAAAATAATCATTAAAATCTCTACCAATAATATTTTCCCATAACCACAAATTTATGCACCACTACTTGAATGCTAATCCCATTACCGTAGATAACCATCCCGAAAAGATGCTTTATGGCAGATTATTTTTTTAGATTATATAAGCTCGTGTGATAATGACCAAACTTGTTTTTTTTATCCCTTCAGAAATTACTGATTCCTGTAAGTACTTAGATGCGGGCGAAGTGAAAAGCATCTCGTGCACTTAAATTTGGGTGCAGGTTACGAAAACATTGGGTGATGAAAAAGAAACAAACACAGCAGCCCTAGCTTTCAGTTTTTCTCATAGCCAACTGAGCAGCTTCAGGACGCTAAACACCATAATTTAATTCTCATGCCTCACACGCTGCACATCAAGTAATATCTGTAGTATCAGACAAGGCTTCTTAACTGTTTCATTAGTCGACTGCCGTAAAGGATGAGTGTCGCGCTAAATATTTGCACGGTAAATAATTCACTTGCTGAATAATACAGTATACGAGTATGAAAATATGGTGAAAAATAAACTGTGGAACTGGAATATCTGAAAAAGCAAGAGAGGCATATTAGCGATCAGTAATACTACAGTTCTTTCTTCAACTACATTAAGAGTACAGGTAGGAGTTCCTGAGGCATGTTTTTTTTTGTAGAATTCTTGTTTTGAATGCATTTGTTTCATTGATTTTTATTAAATGTTATTACTTTTCATCAGAGCGTGTAACAAAGGACTAAGAGCGTGACAAAGGACTAAAAAGAAAAAAAATGACATTTGATCCAATTACCTCTTTTGGCAGCTCTGTGTACTCGATGTCCCGTTCCAAGGAAACCATAATTTGAGTCATGCCTAGGAAGGTGATGCACAGCATTGCCATTGTCATGGGGATCTATAACGGAGAAGAGAGCATAAGGGACGGGGTGCTCCAAATCTTGAAAGAATACTTTATTAAACTCGCTCATTAACTCATATTTTATTGAAAACAAATACAGTGGTATTGATCCAGTGCAACAAAATTCCATGTCACAGAATTGTAACCTACAGCCCATATCACTCATGTGAATGCTCCAAACTAGTTCGGGCACGTTCGCGAGCGTCCTATATGAATAGTCACAGAGCAGCGGCAACTGCATATAGTATGCACAAGTGACAATGAGGGAACCCATGCTCCACATGGACGTACAAAGGGCCAGGGTCTTCAGGAAGCTGCTAATTGTCGTAATAGGAATGATGCATTATAAATATGCACAGGAATTGTCGTAATAGGACTGTGCACGTATAAAGATGCACAGGAATGACTATATGTACAAAGGTATATTTACAAGCGCATATGCATGTAGCTCTGTCCAGAACAAACAGCCTGTATCAGGTTAAAAACATCGTCCTCTTCGTCCTTTCAATCATGACAGGCTTGCTCTTGGTTACGGAAATAACTGTTCCGTAGCAATATAACACTTTATTATTATCAAGAAGCTAAATTGAACAACAATGTTAAACGTCTGCGGATTCCACGCACTGTGGGAATCGATTTACAGAAGACCTCATTGATACTTGTGAAGAATGATGATTTTGCTTGGCCCCTATCTCCAAGTACATGACCCAGTTGTGCACATTTTCCATCATAACTACTTCGCTTAACATACAGGCGTTACACTCGATCGTGCGCATTACATGGCCTGCCCAGCTCCATTTCTTCCGCTTAATGTCAACCATCCGGCTGTCGTCTCGCTCCTTTCGTAGTTCGATACTGGTGTCAGAAGTCGGACCATATCGGCCGAAGCATAGTCGTGGCTGACAACGAATATGGGCCTAACCGGAGCCCTCGCACTCCACGGGTAACTGGAAATGCTTTGAGCAAAAGTTTCAGTTGTTTTACTGCGATTAGCATTCTTTGCCAACTTCAGCCGTCCGTCCGTCCATCCATCCGTCTCACGACCATCCGTATCCGTCTGGCATCACGACCACGAGCACATACCTAGTAGTCCAATCTGCTATAGGCAACTCGGGCCACTGGGTCGGCGTCAGAGAACGGACGTCCGTCCATCCGAGTTTCCTCGTGTCGTGGTCGTCACTCATCCTCGTTATACAGGCTTCGTGATAGAGCCGTCATTATGCCATTGTTGTCATACACTCGTCATCATAACGCTGTCATGCCATCGTCATCATAAAGTCGTCGTCACGCGTTCCTTGTCATGCCGTCGTCGTTATATGCCGTCGCGGTCTTTCCATCGTCGTCCTTTCAAATTTGGCATCCGACTCACACCGTCATTGTCACAGCATCGTCACACGGTCGCGTTCTACTATTAATTGTCGTCATGTAGTAATCTTCACGCCATTGTTTTACCATCGTCATCTCTTCAGTAAAGCCATCTCATTGTCCTCATGCTGCCGTCGTCATACTGCGCTCGTTGTTCCATCGACGTCTTTCCTTCTTCGCCTTTCTACCTTAATTACGCTGTCGTCATTCAGTCGTGGTACTGATTCAGTCGTCATTCTATCGTGCCGCCTTTGTCAGACAATCGTCGTCGTCGGACAGTCACTATCAAGTATCCGTTGTCATACCGTCGTTTATATGCCTTCGTCATCGTTTAGGAATCGCCATGTCACTGTCGTCATGTTGTCGCGATGATACCGCCTAGTCTTTTCATCAACGTCATTCCTTCGTTATTCCATCGCCGTCACTGTGCTGGTTCACGAGCTACCTTGGCAGGCGATTGCCACAACGAAGTAGGACGATACCGGATTACGTCGCATATAGCCGAGGACCCGAAGTCTCGGGATGACCACTGCATATGTTAAATAAACGTGACTTCGCCAATACGGTGTGTCACTACAATGTTGAAACGCTAATCGCATTACCACCGACAGTCGTCGTGACATGAGTTCTGTCGTAATTTTTTTGCGGGCGACTGCGTCGAAAGGCCAACCTAGGACCGAGGCGGCAAAAGCAGCCCTTCTGCTGAGCGTCGCTGGAGACGATGCCCTGGATGAGTTCAACACCTTCAGGTTCGACACAGAAGAAACCAAGGACGACTATGCGACCATTGGTGCAGAAGTTCGATGCCTAGGGCTCCGAGGTCGGAAACGAAGTTCACGAGCGATGTGTATCTCGTTTGAGGAAGCAAGCTGAAGCGTAGCCGTTTGAGAAATTCCTTCGCGACCCCAAGCGCAGTGCAACTTCGGTGAGTCGAATTACTCAATGGTCCGAGATCAGATCGTGTCTGGCACTAACGACCCAAAACTAAGTGAAAAAAAAAATGTTGCGGAAAAAGGGCCTGACGCTGCAAAGAGCAGAAGAAATGTTCAAAGTTGCCGAAGCTTTAGCACAATGGAATGAAGTCTGGTGTGAAGTTAATGACAGATTCTACGCCATTTCAAAGCGCGCCTCACCGAATGAGGGAAGAGATCACCGTTGTCAAAGAAGAGAATTTATATGCAAGAAAGAATAAAACATTTATTAGTGAAAATGAATAGCCGTTTTGTGGTCAGACCACCTAGTCCGGAAGACCATTGGCTTTTTGCCGCCGTCCGGGCTCGGTTGACCAGGGCTTGTTGCTGTTCTGGGTCCGAGCTGGACAGGGTCGCCTCCCACTCGACTATCGTCGGATTGGATTATGGTTGGTCGATATTTGTGGATTTTGGTGGCACGCCCAGACCATGTGGTATAACGTGGCGTCTGGGGACAGAATTTGCATTGCGGATTGTACGTCATAGAATCTATCTTTGATAATACATAAGGATTTGGAAATGACAATGTTTGTAAGCGTCTCCATGCTACCTGCGTTGCCTTATCTAATTTGGGATCAGGCGGGGGTAAAGTGCGTCTACTCAGCCGGAGGTGTTGTAGGATCTCAGAATATGAAAGAAAGGGCTAAGGATCGTCCTGGTCAGCGAGAAGTTGTGCTGTGGAGGAATCGGCGGAGCCCGGTGTTGAAGTTCTCAGGCGGAGGCATGAGCAATCTCATTGCCTCGAACTCCCGCGGGCCCTGGTACCCACAACAGCTGTTTCCACTGACCCTCTTGACGATTGGCCGCAGCCTGTTGCAGTATTGAGTGTGCGAGGTGGCCGACTTGACCTCTTGCGAAATTGCGATACGCCGCCTGGGAATCCGTGAGGACAAAGGTGGCTCTTGGATTACGCATGGCTAAGGCTATACCAGCCTCTTCCGTGGCTGTGATGTCCATTCCGGGGGCCGAGATGCAGTCTACACCTGTCCCCTGTGTACAACGGTTTGCCGTGGAGCGGTTGTGCAGGGGTCCGGCGGCATCTACAAAGAATGCACCTGCGTGATCCGAATACTTGTCGTAGGCTTTGGCTCTGGCAGCTCTCCTGTTTTCGTGGTGGACGGGGTGCATATTACGTGGCAACGGGCGAGTGATGATATCCTGCTGCCATTCTGGCGGTAGTGATCGCTTGCTGGCGACCTGAGTGGGTGGATTGATGCCCAGTACTTCTAGCGTAGTGCGACCTGCTTTGGTGCGTGCGAGCCGAATGACTTTGTTCATGTACTGAGCTTGGAAGAGCTCTGACGCTGTATTATAGATGCCCGTTTCAAGGAGCCTGTCATTCATGGCCCATGGTGGTAGATTGAGGGCTTTCCTATATGTAAGTCGGAGTAGACGGTCCAGTTTGAGTTCGTCCTTTTTGAGAACACACAGGTACGGGAAGCTGTAAGTGACACGACTGATCACAAAGGCCTGTACGAGACGCAGTATGTCCGCTTCTTTAATGCCACGGTGTCGATTGGCAATTCTGGATATCATTCGGGAGATATTGGTGCAGGTAGTGCGGAGCTTTTGAATTGCTGCGTTGTTGTTGCCCTGATTATTAATGTATGCTCCCAGGACGCGGATAGTGTCCACTTCCCTGACCGGGGATTGATGGAGTTGGATATTCAACGGAATTTGGTTGTCACGCTTCCTAAATACCAGGAGTTCTGATTTAGTAGAGGGGGATCGAAGTCCGCAAGCGAGGCCGATGCGCTCTACAGTATCCGCTGCCCGTTGGAGTGCTTCTTCCATCTGTCCCATGCTGCCGGTGTTGGTCCATATAGTGATATCATCTGCGTATAGAGCATATAATATGCAAGAAATGTAATCTACAGACAGTTCTGCCTGTAGTGCTGCACATGCAGCACTGCACATGCAGAACTGTCTGTGCTGCAAATGCAGCACAGACAGTTCTGCCTGTGAGAAGGAAGGAAGGAAGGAAGGAAAGAGTGAGAAGGAAAGGCAGGGAGGTTAACCAGTTCAGCACAACCGGTTTGCTACCCTACACATGGGAGCGGAATGAGGGGGAATGAAAGATGGGGGATGAAAGATGCCTGTGAGAAAAGGTGCACCTCCTTCCATAAGCTTCATCACTTCGGAGTGTGCCGTCCTAACATTTTAGAAGGGCCGACATCGGCGGAGTAAGCGACAAAATGCCGACAGATTTGAAATTCTTGACGTAACTAAAGAAAGCGGAAGAAGCAAGGAATGGAAAGTCATCCTTCAAGTGGCGAATCGCCAAGTGTTGCTCAAGGTAGGTAACGGCTCGCAAGCGAACCTCCTTGTCGTTTATCGGAGGATAGGAACACTCGATTAATTTAAACCTACGAATCCAGTACTACATGCCTATAACGGAAGCGTCATCAAGAACTTTGGAACAACTTCCCAGAGCATTACCTTTCGAAATACGAATAAGGATGCAAGGACGTGAAATTCTTCGTTGTCAAGCATGGTCACGGTTTACTGGGACTAGATGCCAGCCAAGCTTTAGGCTTTCTTTGCCGCTCCGTGGGCATTGTTGACGCATACGCTGAGCATGAAGTACTATGCGATGTCAAGCACATCTTTAAAGGTTTGCGCTGTTTGAAGCAACCTCACAGCATGGTGCTGCAGCCAAGTGTAGTAGCCTTCGTCCGGGTAGGGTGCCTGTTGCCCTACGGCAGGCCCTTCGTGACAAACTTGTAAGAATGGAGCGTGCCAAAATAATCGAAAAGGAAAACGCCCCAGCAGCCTGGATGAGTCTTGTGGTTTTGCTCTATAAGAAAGATCGCGGTCACACAGTGTGCATCGATCCGAGCCACGCATTGATGAACACATTAAGAGGCAGCATTAGGAGCTTCCTAAATGCAAATACATTGAATCAGAGCTCGCCGGTGTCAGTTATTTTAGAAAATTAGATGTGAACTCAAGGTTCCACCAAGTACCGCTAAACGAGAAAACCTAAAAAATACGCACTTTTGCAACTCCGTTTGGTAGATATTGTTAGCTTCGGCTGCCCTATGGTATCTCCTCGGCGTCAGAAGTCTTTCAAAGACTCTCAGTCAGGTTGTTGACGGGATATTTACATAGACGACATTCTCATATGGGCACAATAAACAGCACGACAATAGGCTGAAAGCAGTCCTTAAGGCGGCCGAAGGAGCTGGCCTCACGTTCAATGGTAAGAAGTGCCAGTTTGGGTTAACAGAAGTTGAGTTTTTGGGTGACGTCATCAGTCGCAAAGGCATAACGCGTAATCCAAAGCTTGTCTAAAGTTTGATAAATGGACCCCCACCGAAATCAAAAGCTGGTGTACAGAGAATCCTTGGAGTGCTCAACTACTTCGGCCAGTACGTGCCCGGCGCTTTTGTGAGACCTAATCAAATTTCGAACCAGTTTCAAATGGCACGAAAATCACGCCAAGGAATGGAAGAGGGTCACTGAGGTCCTGACTACTGCACCAGTGGTAGCTATTTTCGATGCTAGTAAAGAAATCAATATTACCTGCGACGCTTCGAAAAGACGATGTTGGCCCAGCGCTCTTGCAAGCGTGCGCAGATAAGAGTTGGTGACCAGTTGAATACGCGTCGCGCGTGTTCACGGAAGCCCAGCACAGTTATGCGCAAATTGAGAAAGAAGCGCTGAGCAGTTCTTTCGGATGCGAAAAGTTTCATCTGTTTGTTTACAGGTAAAAATTCGTCGTAGAAACTGATCATAAGCCACTCCTTTCAGTAGCGTCAAAAAAATTTACGAAGCTGTTAGCCTCTAGTTGGTCGGCATTTTTCGTGTCCGTGGGCAAAAATATGGGCCGATTCCGGAGGTCGTGCAATACCGGGCCGACCCATGGCGGAGGTGAAGTACTCAGCAAAGCGAAGCGAAAAGTGCATAAATTCTCTGGAATCAGCCATACAACATGCAGAACAGCATTCGTTTCGATAGGTAAGTAGGTGGGTAGGTACAAATTTATTCGATAAACACCAAGCACAAAACAAGCATCCCAACCAGATAAGGCGCTCCTGGTAACAATGCGAAGCACGTAGCGCTCTCCACATACGTTTCTCGCAAGCTGCCGTCGCAAGCTGATGCGGCGACGGCAGCTTGCGACGTGTGGAGTGACGTCAATAGCCTTTTATATATAAAATAACCAGCCTAGCAACTGATTTCATTGTTGTTGCAGCGCCGCCATGGTTAGACAACGCGTAGTTAGGACTCCCGACGAGCAGCATGAATACGAGGAGTGGCAAAGGGGAAAAGAAAAGGCAATACGACCAGCAGCGGCATGCTCTCAATATTACCTTGAATACCATTACTCTAAAGTGATATAGCATTGCATACCCCCCTCAGCAGCTGTAGCGGTGGTTTTCAAAAGCTTCGCCGGACATCCACTTTCGCAGGACCGGGATGACGAGTCATTTTGTTTACATGCCACCTTGCTTACAAATGTTTGTCCTAAGTCTCATGAAATACGATTATTACATGCAGTTCATTCCTGAGAAGAAGCATGTCCGAGCAGACATGTCACGGTCGTACCATGGCACAGACGACGACAACGCTGGGGCAACGGAGGACGTCGATACTCACGAAGTTCGGCTAGTGGCTCCGTGGTCCCGGAAGCAACGCCTCAGAAACTAGCCGAGAAATCTGCTCTCGACTATTTGAAAGCAGCCATCACCAGCTTGGCAGGAGGGAGTAACTTTGAAGGTGAAATGACACCCTTTGCCTCAGAACTGACAGAGGTGAATGGGGTCTTGCTGGAGGGTGCCAAAATCGTCGTACCAAGGAACATTCGCCGGGAAATGCTCGCAAAAATTCACGCTTGTGAAGATGCTAAGACAGAAGCGTAAGTCTTGTTTTCTAGCCAGGGCTTAACGGCGACATCGCCACGCTCATTGGGAGCTTCCCCACATGCAGCAGATATGCCTCAGGCAACCAGAGGAGCCGCTTCTTATGCGTGCTGCTCAACGTTGCCATGGTATCGGGCTGGTTACCAATTAATTAGGGGGACAATCGTCTATAGTTGCTTTTGATGTCCTTTCAAATTTCCACGAAGTCGAGCAACTGCGTAACATGTCAGCGAGGACCCCATTCCAGCTTTCAGCTCAATTTTCTCCCGCTACGGCACTTCAGCTGATGTTTGCGCAGACAGTGGGCCGCAGTTCTCCTGTTGCAAGTTTTCATCATTTGTAATGAAGTACGACTTCGCAAACGTCACATCAAGTCCAGCCTACCCGAAATATAACGGTCTGGCATAGAAAGGTGTGAAAATAGTTCAACGCCAAATGAGAATATGTGCGGACTCCAGAGAAGACTTCGGGCTAGGTCTCTTAGCCTAACGCTCAGCACCTTAAGAAGAAGGACAGTCACCAGGAGAGCTTCTGCAAGGCAGGCGTCTTAGAAGCAACGTTCCAGACTTTGCCGATGTCCCGGCAACGGAAGTGAAAAAGCTCCGACAGCAAAGGAAAGGACGAGTACTAGCTCATTTGGCACAAGGCGCTGTAGGAAGAGTACGCGGCAAGATATGACCTCTTAAAGGAAAGGTCAACATAGTGTACCCGAGGATGTACAACGTACAAATGGGGCATAATCCCGTTTTAAGATGCAACCGCTGTCACCTACATCACACGAACGAGACCTGAGTCAAGTGACGAGCTCAAAGTGCCAACTGCATCCCAAGACCCTGATGGTACTGCTGGTAGTGGCCGTACTGATGCAACCCAGAGGGCCTCCACAAAACAGCGTCAAGAGCAGCCCGAAGTCCCTGATTCTGGAACTTCAAGTGTGCCTGCGCAATCATCGCAAGCTTGCGCATCAAATCAAGCTTCAAGAAGGTCTGTGCGCATTGTCAGACAGCCTCAATGGTTAATATATGATAATAATTTTCAGCAAATAGTATACCTAGACTTCGCAATATATAATTCTTACTCTACCCTGGAAAGAGGTATCGGACACATTAGCTTCGTCGACAACTGGTGTGGTGTGGCTTGTGGGCGTTCGAAGGTACACGAAGGATGACGGGATTCCGCAGTGTCGATGCAGACGCTATCACCAGGAAAGGGTGCGACTGTTTTCACAACAAATTCGTGCAGGGGCGGGGCCTCGCCTCGATGACCGTATCAACCATTTCTCTTTTTCCTCTGTTTGGAGGCGCGGTCGGTATGCGGCGCCTCAGTTCGGATCAGCTCATCCCACGCGAGCGAGAAGTTGGCGCGCGTATCATATTCGCGGCGTGCGTTGCTTTGTTTCGCTTGTAAAAGCGCGGAATGCAAAGATGAGCGAGCCTCCTGACCGACAGAAGTGATAGAAAAGTACCTCCAAGGGTTACATCATCATGAAGACGGCAACTCCCATGGCAACCTGAAGTCAGACGATGAGCTTAAGCTTTTGAGAGGTCCTTGGCTGCCGTCAACGAGAGGTATGCTGTGCGGACATCAAGAGACCTGAACAAGCCGTACTTCAAGGTAGGTTGTGCATACTTCCGCGGGGAACAGTGCTCCTGGCGAAAGTGTATGCTCAGCCTTCCTTGTTTTTCAAGGTGGGTCCCCGAAGCAGCTCTTGATTTCCTCCGCGAGCCTTTCCCACGTTGTGTTCGTGCTCTCGTTATTGTCGAACCAGAGAAGTGAGGTTCCGGTGAGAAAAAACTACTACGTTGGCAAATTGCACCGTTGAGTTCTAACCGTTGTGACCGCTTACCGATGTACGGTGCAGCGAGTCGCTGACATTTTATTCAACTTTATAGGAAAAGGTGTGTGGTTCTCGCTGAGGGATACAGCAGATGACTTGCCTTGGGCACTCACTGTCATCTTGCATGCGTCTGTTATGGATTCCGCTAGCTGCTCGCGGGTCTTGAGGTCCTTGAGACGAGATCGCAGACAGGCAGGCCTTTTAGATGTACGCGTAGATGTTGAGCCTAGGCGGTAGGCATTTTCTTCTCTGTGCGCAGTTATTCAATCTCCTCTTCTTCGGCCCCGCCGCGCAGCATAACAATAGGCTAAATAAACACAATTGTACGCATCGCATTTAGCTGTAGATCACTTGATTACCAGCTTCAAAAAAAAAAAAAAAAAAAGCTTCGCCTCGCATAGATTCCCTACATGTGCGTTCGTTTCCCACAAATATTTTAGTGGCCGCCGTTCGCGCTTCCCGTGGACAATTTCCACGAAGCCACAATGACGCTGCAGAATGAACATCAGTGATTGTAGTTACAAAGTACGAACTGCAATGCGCACATAGGAGAGCGCGAACGGTGCGTTCCCGAACCCAGCAGATGCTGCTGTACTGATACGACGACGCAGCGTCGGCGACTCTGTGTACATAGTGCGCGCCAACCACAGTGTACAATTGACTCGACAATGCGTGCAGTTGAGTGGACCAATGAGATCACTACAGTGAGCCATGTGCACGTTGCCGAGGCAACACCCCATGCGCTGCGTCGAATTGATACAAGAGGCATTGTCTGCTGTCTACGCAACGGCATGCACGGTCATAGAACTTCAACAATGACCCCGAGCTAAACCAATGGCTGGAACGGTTCGAACCGGTTCTTTCAAAATGTTCCGGTGTGAGTTCGGTTCCAAAATGGCGAAAAAATACCGGTTTGGTTGAGTTCTGATTCGGCTGAGAATAACGGTGCTATTCCGATTCGGTTCGGCACCTTGCGAGTGACATCGCAGTGTAGAGTTTGTAGACATCTCGCTGTGAATCTGCTAGATCTGGCGCTGGCATTTCGCATTTGCATTTCGGCATAGCTTGTGAACGGCGTAGGCCATAAACGCAGAAATCGCAAGAGATTATTAAAGTTGTGATTTTTGTTAAGGATAAACAAAAATTTTAATGAGATGACATGCTGAATAGAATGAAGTCAAGCAAAATTGGACATATCCCCGTTAATTTTACAGCAGGTAATTGTTTCCTTCTCCAAAGCACCACTTCACATAGATTCCAACATGCGTGTTGGATATGCGCCACGTTTAATCAAGCTTTCGGCCTCGTACTCACTGCCAACGAAGAGTTCAGTGCAAGCCCGATGCTGCTTGATCGCTGCGTGTCTTCGTACTCGTTGCCGCCTCCGCCTATGGCTACGGTGAAGACAAGCGTGGCCAGAACCATGGTCTGACTGCAGGCCATGGCGAACGTCCGAGTCAGTCTGCTGCAAGTGACCGAGGCGAGGGAGACACGGAGGTTCTGGTCCGCTAGGCGGCAGAAGCGCTCGTAGAAACGCTCCGTCATGCCGAACACTCGCACGATGGTCAGCGAGTCCACGGTCTCCGTCACGTGCTGAAGCAGGCGCGAGAAGTGAGCGCTTCGGATGAAACGTGTCGCGTTCACCGCACGAGTCAGCAGCGCCTGTGGATAGAGTCCATTTTTCATCTAACAAATGCTTGCCACTAAATGAGCCGCGCTTGTAACACCAAGTGGGTGTGTGGATTGTAAAGTGTTAAAACTGCATTATTTGTTGGTATATTACAGTGCTTTTAGACTTTTTTAGGAGTGTATAACATGTGTTCAAGCTTTTAGTGTTATTCTACCGTTTATATTGTATGTGCTCCCATTTGATAACACGTTCTCGTCTTCTACTTGAACCTGTACCAGTGCAGTATGATATAAAATATAGAGCCCAACAAAACCCGCACATTAATTATACAGTGGCAAATCACGCTTAAAGTCTGAAACTGTATGATGCTATCAATGAGCCGCTATCGTTTTCTTCTCTCTCTACTCCTGTTTCCTTTATTGTGATCTTCCTTGTGGGCAGATTTACCGGTGTCAAGACATCGACCAACAGTGCTAGCAAGTCTTCTGCACTTCTGCGCAGCACACTGATATCTAAAAAGCCCGGTAGCAGCCCCATTCTACAAAAAACAGCGATATATGGCAAACCAAACTTCAATTAAATTTCGGGGTTTCACGCGGCCAAACCGAAATATGGTTATGAAGCACGCCGTAGTGGGGGACCACGGATTAACTTGGATCACCTGGGTGCTTCTGCATTTCGCCCCCATTGAAATGCGGCCACCGCAGCCGGGATTTGATCCCGGAACCTCGTGCTCACCAGCGCCATGCCAAAGCCACTAAGCAACCACGGCGCGTCATGTGGCAAATCAAGAGAACATAGATGCATAGATGGGATTTTTTCCAAAAAGTTTACAGTGACGGTTTTGTACCAGGCCAGTTTGGATATATGCTCACTTGCCTGAGCCGCTTTCAGTGTCACGGAAAAGTCCAGTCCCGCTATATATATCAACTATTGCAAGTAGTAGCCATACGTCGAATTGATGTGAACTGTGTTTCCATCTGGCTGAGTTTTAGCACAACGTTAATTAAATCAATGTTCTAGGGTAGAAAAGGTAATATGAAATACGCCTTAAGCACGTGTTCCACTTCGGCAATGTAACAATCAGGGGCGAGCGTGCTAAGTTTCAGACAATGGAACTAATACCCGGGCTTGATGAATGATTCATTCAGTATCATTCATTCACGGTAGTGCAAGACAAGGAAGGAAACCGGATGGACGCTCGTCCTCTTCCTTGTCCTGGTCTTGTCTTGCGCTATTGTTCTGATATAACGTGTGCGAAGTTTCGTCGCTGTATCTGTTCTCGACAGTGACATGGGTTACCGCATGCCCTCTTCTCGAACTGATCATATCTGAAAAAATTTAAACCATTAATGCCGCCATTTTTTCTTTGAAAGGTCTATCATGGTGGCCGAGAAACACATCTTTCAAACCAGGGGCGAGGCACTACCCAAAACAAACTCCTTCCTTGTGAAGTTAGATGAGCCCGTCAGAATTAACATATTTCTGTTTTCATTATATATGATTATATTTTGTATTTATTTTGTCGATGTAAGTATCACGTCCTGTTGAAATTAAGTCAGTTGATAGCGTCTTTCCTGCCGTTTTTCTTGTCCGTGTCGATTCAGTGCTCCGACCTCAATCATTGACGTAAGAGTTAACACTGTCGAAGAAAAACATGAAGAGTCAGCACTTCGCGATCTTGTGCCTAAGGCGGTCCGAGGCGAAAGCTCTGTGCTTCAGCACAGTTCAGTGATAGTGAGGACCACTCTCGGAGGGATGACCTCATATTTCACGGAATCGATGATAGCGCTTCGAAAGCCTGGGCCAGCAGTGAAACCAACATACGGGAATTGCTTCACAAGTGTTACCCTTTACAACCCGCTGAGCAAGCTCGTGCGCATCGGTTGTGCTCTCCCGAACAAGTTCCGACCGATAATTATATTATTCGCTTCGTGTAAACTACAAGAAGCTATTCTTTCGCGAAGAACAACACTTTGAGGGACGCATGTATTAGTTTCCGAAGACTCCTGTAAACCCACGGGTGCAATTCGCCAAATGTTGCAGGAATTTTGTAAAGCTAGCGGTCATCCTGTTTCCTTACGCTACCAAACTGGTAACATACATGTACTGCCATCCAGCATCATCATCATCCTATATTTTATGTACACTGCAGGACGAAGGCCTCTCCCTGCGATCTCCAATTACCCCTGTCTTGCGCTAGCGTATTCCAACTTGCGCCTGCAAATTTCCTAACTTCATCATCCCATCTGGTTTTCTGCCGACCTCGACTGCGCTTCCCTTCTCTTGGTATCCATTCTGTAACCCTAATGGTCCACCGGTTATCCATCCTACGCATTACATGGCCTGCCCAGCTTCATTTCTTCCGCTTAATGTCAACTAGAATATCGGCTATCCCCGTTTGTTCTCTGATCCACACCGCTCTCTTCCTGTCTCTTAACGTTAGTCCTAAGATTTTTCGTTCCATCGCTCTTTGTGCGGTTCTTAACTTGTTCTCGAGCTTCTTTGTTAACCTCCAAGTTTCTGCCCCATATGTTATCACCGGTAGAATGCAATGATTGTACACTTTTCTTTTCAACGGCAGTGGTAAGCTCCCAGTCAGGATTTGGTAATGCCTGCCGTATGCACTTCAACCCAATTTTATTCTTCTGTAAATTTCTTTCTCGTGATCAGGGTCCCCTGTGAGTAATTGACCTAGATAAACGTACTCCTTTACAGACTCTAGAGGCTGACTGGAGATCCTGAATTCTTGTTCCCTTGTCAGGCTATTGAACACTATCTTTGTCTTCTGCATATTCATCTTCAACCCAATTCTTACACTTTCTCGATTAAGGTCCTCAATCATTTGTTGTAATTCGTCTCCATTGTTGCTGAATGAGGACAATGTCATCTGCAAACCGAAGGTTGCTGAGATATTCGCCGTTGATCCTCACTCCTAAGCCTTCCCAGCCTAAGAGCTTCAATACTTCTTTTAAGCATGCAGTGAATAGCATTGGAGAGATTGTGTCTCCTTGCCTGACCACTTTCTTGATAGGTATCTTTCTACTTTCTTGTGGAGAACCAAGGTAGCTGTGGAATCCTTGTAGATGTTTGCTAAGATATTCACGTATGCCTCCTGTACTCCTTGATTACTCAATGCCTGTATGACTGCTGGTATTTCTACTGAATCAATGCATTTTCATAATCTATGAAAGCCATGTAGAGAGGTTTATTGTATTCTGCAGATTTCTCGATTGCCTGATCGATGGCATGGATATGATCCATGGTAGAATATCCCTTCCTGAATCCAGCCTGTTCTCTTGGTTGGCTGAAGTCAAGTGTTGCCCTGATTCTATTGGACATTATCTTGGTGAATATTTTACAATACTGAAAGCAAGCTAATGGGTCTATAATTCTTCAGTTCTTTAACGTCTCCCTTCCTATGGATTAGTATAATGTTGGCGTTCTTCCAGCTCTCTGGTACACATAAAGTTGTGAGGCATTGCGTATAAAGGGCCGCAAGCTTTTGAAGCATGATATCTCCTCCATCTTTGATTAAATCTACTGTTATTCCATCTTCTCCAGCAGCTTTTCCCCTGGCCATGTCTATCAAGGCCCTTCTAACTTCCGCGCTAGTTATAGAAGGAGTCTCTGTATCCGGTTCATCACTATTTTGAATGAAAGTAGCTTGGCTGTTTGGGCACTGTACAGGTCAGTATAGAATTCTTCTGCTGCTTTTGCTATGTAATCGAAATTGCTGATGATATTACCATGCTTATCTTTCAGTGCATACATCTTGCCTTGTCCTATGCCAAGCTTTCTTCTTACTGATTTAATGCTGCGTCCATATTTTACGGCTTCCTCAATCTTTCCCACGTTATAATTTCGAATATCCCTTACTTTTTTCTTGTTGATTAGTTTTGACAGTTCAGCGAATTCTATCTGATCTCTTGAGTTGGACATTTTCACCTTCTGTCGTTTCTTTATTAGGTCCTTTGTTTCTTGGGAGAGCTTACCTACTGGTTGCCTTGGTGCCCTACCTCCCACTTCAATTGCTGCTTCTGAGATCAACCTAGTTACGGTTCATTCATTACCTCTATGTTGTCTTTATATTCGTTTTCTAAAGCTGCACATTTGTTTGCAAACACTAGCCTGAATTGGTCTGCTTTTACCCTTACTGCCTCTAGGTTGGCCTGCTTCCTCTTGACTAATTTCACTCTCTCTCTTCAAATTGAGAGAAATCCTAGACCTCATTAACCTATGGCCACTGCACTTTACCTTGCCTAACACTTCTACATCCTGCACTATGCTTGGATCGGCAGAGAGTATGAAATATATTTCATTCCTTGTTTCTCCATTAGCACTTTTCCAGGTCCACTTCCTGTTGCTGCGCTTCCTGAAGAAGGTATTCATTATTCAGAGCCTATTCCTTTCCGCGAATTCTACTAACATCTCTCCTCTTGGATTCCTAGAATCGATGCCGTAGTTGCCAAGTGCTTGCTCACCAACCTGCGTTTTCCCCACTTTTGCGTTGAACTCGCCAATGACTAAAGTATACTGAGTTTGCACCTTTCTCATTGCTAGTTCAACATCTTCATAAAACTTCTATTTCTTCATCACCGTGACTAGAGGTTGGGGCATAGGCTTGTACTACCTTCATTTTGTACCTCCTATTCAGCTTTATTACGACGACTGCTACTCTCTCATTAATGCTGTAGAATTCATCAATGTTGCCCGCTATGTTGTTATGCACTAGAAATCCTACCCCGGATTCTTTCTTATCTGGAAGACCTTTGTAGCAGAAGACGTGGCCGTTAGTCAGCACTGTGTAAGCCTCACCAGTTCTTCTAACCTCACTAAGGCCGATAATATCCCAGGAAATGCCTGATAATTCTTCAAATAGTCCTGCTAAGCTAGCCTCACTCGAGAGGGTGCGCGTGTTGAACGTTGCCAGGTTCAGTTTCCATTGGCAGCCTGTCTTGACCCAGAGATTCTTAGCACCTTCTGCCGCGTAGCAGGTCTGACCGCCGCCTTGGTCAGGTGCTCCGCAGCCACTGGGAACTGAGGGCCATGGGTTAATTGTCGGAGTCATGAGGGAGGTAGTGGCCGAATACTGCACCAGGGAGGTCAATTCCTGTTCTGGTGAGGGAGTGACTTTGATGAAGCTTAGTGGGCCTTCCTAGTTTGGTTGCACCTGAACTAGTATAGCCCCATGCACTAGCTCTCGGCGATATATATATATTTTTTCTTGCCGGTGTCAGGCACTGCCTGGCTGCCTTATCACTGCCTTATCACTGACAAAACCTGTGAAATCGAAGCGACCAGTTTTACCGCGTCTAATCATCCTAACAATTTTGCTAGCACATGTAACCAGCAATCACCTCAGTGGCTACAAGTGGATCCTGATTCTCATGAAGGCTTTCTGATAACCCAGCAAGAGGGGCTGCTTATCATGATTCACAAGTGCTTGTTCTACTGCCAAGCGCACGTTCTACAAAATAACGCTGGCGTCATCGTTGGCGACCACGGTTAATTTTGGCATGTCGTGAATGGTGACATGGGAAAATAAATTCAGCTAGCTGTTGATAACGGTAGAAGTGTTCTCTGTGAAAACGTTTGTACTATTCGTAACTCAACCTTGTCAGCTTCTTTCGTCACTACTATCCTATCTTTGCTACCAAATGTAACCGCGCGTGTCTTTTAGACTCTACTACTCAAGGTAGAAACTCACAAAACACCTTCAAGCTCAGCCAAGGTCAAACTGGGACTTAGCCTACCACTACCGGCGGTTGCTGCGTGCGCGGTGTGGCGTGCGTACCTTGAAATGCGATCTGTGATAAATTTGCAATAGTGTTTCCCCAATTTCGCTGAACTTGGCCTTGCTGGCCAGTGTAGTTGGGCTATGGCAGCTGGCCAAATTTTGCGGTGCTCGTAAAACACATTCATAAAGCTCCGGAATAGTTTGCGTCATATTTATTTGAAAGGTGATAATTCACCCCACAATTTGACTTTTGCGCTCATATCACCCAGCATCTTCCCCTTAGTTTTTTCCAATATAAGCGAGGTGGCTTGCATAGTTCATCGAGGTTACAGGTTCCTGCTGAGCACTCGTGGAAAAACCAGAACAACGACAGTTCAATAAATATTTGCACCGCTTTAAGAGCATAACATATTCCGCAACACAGTATGCTTGACATCCCCCCCCTCCCCAACCCCCTCTTCCGTGTGCACTGAAATTGAAGTTGGTATCTCTTGCCGTAATTCCGGAAAACATAGTGGATAATGGAAGCGTGCAAATCTTGAACGCTTGAATGCGTACATTTGTAGAAAAGCTATAAGCAATCTACACATACCACCTACTCGCATTGAACATTTATCGATCGTCGCTTACAACCTGCTTCCTACAACTATGGGAGGCACCGTGCCTCCCTTAGTTGACCGAGGAGAACCGGGTAAAAGCAACTACATGCCGTTGACAACGCATCAATTTTGGTGAAGGCGAGCACTTGAGTAATTATAATCATAAATATAATTACCCTACTGACTTCAAACTTTGGGTACCTGTCACCCATTGGCCCCTTTTTTCTAAAAAAATATGAGGCCTCTGCTGTTTTTTAGTCCTCTCAAGCAAGCGGATAATCTTTTGGGGCATTTCCGTTAACGCCTCTAACGAGCCCAAGTCGAAGGTCTAAAATTTTTCATTTAACCCCCAATTGGCACACAAACTTCCACACTGCCTGTACATTGCCGCTATTCCTCTCCGTATCTTCTCAATATATAACTTGTGAGTTATGTGTTTTTTTTCAGCAAAACGTAATACTGGCATATAACGCTTTGAGTGTGCCGTAGTGATGTTAAGAGCTTCACTGTAAAAAAAAAAAAAAAAAAAAAAAAAAAAACAAGGGACAACACTTGCTTGATCTTGTGCCAGCATTGCCACGTTTTGTGCCACCATGTCCTTCCTTTTTTTATGCATACTGCTTCAAACAATTCTCTCTCTCTCTCTTCCCGAGCTTTCAAAACTTCCAAGTACTTAAGTGTCATTGCGCGGGAACCTTTTACAATGGTCAGCCTAATGACCCCCCCCACGGTCGATGCTCCCTCAAGAATTAGCACTGCGTCACTTAATTTGCGAAAAAAACAAGAGGCATACTTGCACAAAAAGCGCCGAAGTACGCGCGCATGAAGAGCGTAAAATGTTCTCATAACGTGTTTTACAAATGTGTCTTTAATCTTGCGCAGATGAGGCTACTCCGTAGTGACATAGACATGGATGATCTTCTGTTGTGATCACGCTGGTAATGTGGGCCGTGGCTCTTTTTTTTTTTCAATGTTTCCGCGCAGCAACTCCCGCCTATGTATTTTTACAGCGAAGCACTTAAGCGCTCAGTCCCCGAGGATCGTGTCCGCGTGTAGAAAAAGCTATCATTGTCAACATTGGCTCGAGCGTCATCGTCTTTTTGAGCGCATGGCGCCTTCTCCCTCCCTGCCGCCTGAGCCCCCGGTATTTTCTTCTCTTGGGCCAGTCGACCTTCTCTTATGCCGCGTTCCCCCTGAGTAGAGTTGGGCCCGGCTGCGAGGCTAGCGCGGCAAGCCTGCTGGAAGCTGCGCCCGACTAGAGTTGAGTCCTGTTGGGAGGCTATTAAGCTCGGCTGCTGACGCGCGCTCTTTCCCTCGGCCCTCCGGCTGCGCCGTGTGCGTCGTTGACAGGGCCGCTAGTAAATGGAAGGAAGGAGAGGATGGGCGTAGCGCGGCGGCCCGATGGCGGGAGAGAGATAAGCGGCTGCCACGCATGACTGTGAGTGTGTGTGCCCGCTCTCCGACTGCAGCGCATGCGCGCAACCTTGCCAGCCTCGGCCGCCTGTGCCGCTGGCTCACTCCGGGCTGCAACACTCCATTTGCTAGTAGATACCTCCGGGCTCCCGCCTGTCTACGAAAAAAGGCCAACGGAGGAGTGGGGTGTGCCAGGAGTTGCGCGTTAGCGTGGCTTGCATGTAGCTTTTGTGAAGGATTCTTGTATGAGAACGTGGGTACAAAAAGAGTGAGGAACGCGCTAGGAACGCCGTCGCCTGTGGACGCCGAGCCAGTTCTTTCAGAACCGGCATTGTATAGCCATCGTCGAAGCGTTAAAATATACCTAATTGGAGCTGGCACCGAAGCCTCTTCCCGAGTACGTAGCGAAAGGGTGGGTTTACCATTTTGTAGCCGAATTCAGCATAGCAAATCCCCAATATTGCTAATCCCCAACATAGGAAATCTCAGCAGAGCGCGAACTTCCCTCCTCACAGGGTGGAAGGGCTCTGACTTTTTTCCGCAGTAAAGCTCAATTGAAGTTCAGCGATTGGCCTCCATGCATTCTTTCTATGTCCCGCCCTTACACGCGCCTATTTAACTATGTTTGTTTAGTTAAGTGCCGTCGTCTGTTGTGCACCCTCCTGTAATTTTCTATGGTGCGCTATAGTAAATAAATAAATAATAAATAAATAAATAAATAAATAAATAAATAAATAAATAAATAAATAATAACTAAAATTCGTTGCGAGAAGCTTCTTGGCTTACTGTGCCGACGGTAAACACGATGAGCACCACCAACCCGACCACGATAACAGCAATGCTCTCTGTGCCGATGACCGCCATCCGCGAGAGGGCCACCAAGCTGTTCTGAACCAACTGGCGGCTCAGTGTGGCCATGCGGTTGTCCACTCCGCTGAGATCGGCGGTGAATCGATTCAAGATCCTGCCTCGGGGTGTCGCGTCGAAGAACGACACCGGGCTGAAGAGCACTCGCTCGAGCATTTCGTGGTGGAGCAACCTGGACAATCGATTCATGGCAAAGGAGAGCAGCACGTTCCCCGCCAGGCGGCTGGCCACTGCGAAGAGAGGAATTCACATGAATATCCGCTGGTCTGGCCACACGAGATCGTTAGCAAGGCTACTCTTGCCTGCTTACAACGAAACTTCTCCTAAGCCTCGTAGAGCCTGAAATTAACAATTTACCGGACGAGGCAAGAAATGAAAAAAAAAGAAACGAAAAAACGCGCGTTCGTTCTTCGCGCATTACCGACGTTAAGACCTCTTTTATTTTTTACCCCATACGCTCTGCTGCTAGTGCTGAGAATGCAACAGATTCTTTGGCGCTGTTTTCTTCACTGGCACGCCTGTATTGTCGGTGGCTGGTTTGCATCAATTGATGAAGCGTGAATAATTTCATTGCTTCCGAGTACCACACGTCACGAAGGACTCCGCTTGGCCCCTGCATGTTAGTCAGTTCGGCATACGTCTCAGAAGCAAGGAATACAAGCTCTTCCTTTCCTTTTGGTCTGGGTAAGGCGCACAGTACATGGGAAAGATTTGTCCATGTAAGCAAATAGAATATATCGTGTGACGAAAACAGGCTAGCAAACGGTCAGATACTTTGTATATTGCCTTAAATATTTTTTTGTAGAGAGAGAGAGAGAGAGAGAAATAAATTATTGAGATGCGAAATGCGTGGAGGTTAACCGGAAGGCAAATATCCAGTTTGTTACCCTGTACTGTGTAATTGGTAAGGGGAGACAGAAGATGAAAGGGGAAGGACACACGCAGAGGTAGGAAGAGAGACAGAGAAATAAAGAAAAAAGTCTACAAAGAGACCTACAATAGATTAGAAAGATTAAAGAAACAGTTGAAGATTATTTCAAAGACAGATTAAAAAAAAGATTTAAAATGCCGCGAAGGCGTACTTCCTTCGGTCGAGAGACCAAGTTGAACAACTTTGACACACCCGTGTTGTTACATGCGTGTGCGTGTTTACTTTTCTGAATGCGAAGCACTTCTTTACCTAGTTGGAGCCAGGGTCAAATGCGAGGCGGTCCAAGGTCACAGAGTTTGTCGCCTATGTGCGTGCTCGCTGGCTCCTAATAGCCTCGTGCGTGTCCGATGGCGGCGCTGCAAACAGCGCTCCGGTGACGTCATACGGGGGACTCGCGTATGTCGTCTGCTACACTCCGGCTAGACTAGCGGCATTTCCATTCGTTTGCTGGCGCTGCGGATGCGTACTGGCGTAGCCGGGCGCTCTCCGATTATTACCTGTACTTTAGAGCGCAGCTCTTTGTCGCGCGTTCCTGCAGCGAGCGTCGGCGTCGCCACTCGGCGTCCCTCGTAACCGAGCGAAGAACACAGCAAAGGATGAAAAAGCGAAGGCGGAGCGTGGATGAAAGACGGCGATAGCGAAGATAGCGCAAAGAGGAAAGCGGAGGAGGAGGGTATGGCGAATCGTGAGAAGAAAAGCGTAGTGCCGCGCAAGACAGGCTCTGCGGCGACGATCGCTACGAGATGGCGCAGAGTAGCGCGCATCGTCTGTTCACCGATGACCCCACTCATGCAGCGCTTTCCTTCCATATATGCAAAGAAAGCGCTGCATGAGTGGAGGTCCGTCTGCGGCGGCTGCTGCGAATCGCGCCCGCGTGTCACCCACGCGCTGCCTCTCGCGATCTCCAGATTAGCGAGGCAGTCGCGCCACACTTCACTCCGTTTCCAACGTGCCGCACAAGACAGATTGTTGCGACGGCCAATATATCGCGAAATGAGAACACGTATAGAGCTACACTCAAATTTCGCATTAGGGAGTATCGTAATCATTGGTGAATTTTTTCTAGTGTTATGTTTTAAATGCTAGCATTAGGAGAACCAACAAACTTATATTCCACATAACCATAGCCAACGACTATGGCGTTTGGCTGCGGAGCTCGAGGTCAAGCGTTAGGTCCATGTTGCGGCGGCTACATATCAATGGGGACTAAATGCAGAAACACTTGTGTACTTAGATTTAGGTGCAAGATAAAGAACCCTAGATGGCGAAAACTAATGCGGAGTCCTCCGTTACGGCGTGCCTCATAATCACATCGCTGTTTTAGCCCGTGAAACCTCAGAATTCTTTTTTTTTTCATAACCACGGACCTGGCCGTCAAGAACCCGATGTTGTGACTCAGTCACAAAACGTAACGCCGAGAAAGAAAACGAGAGTCTACGCAGCTTTGGAAACGAAGCACGATCGCAGGGCTCATGCGCGAAATTTTGCATCGACTGAGGAGCAGTGTAACTTAATGAAAATTTTACCCCTCCCTCATAATTCTAGTCACTTGGTGCTGCGCGTAAACTTTTGCTGACAGGAAAAACCTAACTCATTTGATCTCGAAGACTAGTTGCACCACGCTCTATTATGCTTCGCAATCGTCAATCAAGCTTTACACATTTTTTTGCAAATAAGTTTCATTCCCAAATTCTAATTGCGAAATTTTATTTATTTAGGTTAGCATCAGACTACTACTGTTCAACGCACCATTAGACTACAGAAGACCACTCGGAAAACGTCACTTTATTATATGAGCGCATGAATAAAAATATTGTTATAAAAGCGCAGGAAATCCTGTCACCAACTTATTGCGCCGGTGCCTGTTTGGTGAATTTTGTGGTCTTGAAATCAACCCATTAAGTTGAATGAATTGATAACATACTCTCTTCGTACACAAATTTTCTTTTGACGAGAAGCGTAGAAACAGTCCGTTGGAAGTAAAGTTGCACGGAAATTTCAGGCAAATCTGAGATCTGCTACTCAGCCACAGAATATGCATTTTCACAATTTCTTGATGCTTTCTGACCACATTCGGCTTGTATCGTGTCGGACCGTTTAAAGCTGCTAATCCGTAACTTTCTTACCTAATGCCACTTCGCACATATGCCACATTGCAGCAAAATATCGCAATGACAGTATTGCAATGACAAACACAGTATTACAGTGCAGACACGATTACCGAAGGCCATATCATACAGTTAATCGTCAAAACAGGGCCGACAAGTCATTACGAGTGCGCCATGACAACAGAACAGCAAAAGTGAGAAGCTAACGACGTACATGCACGTGTACCTACTGGTGGCCGACAGACGATAGAAGGAGCAATCCACGTTAAGCATGGAAAAGCATGGCCCGTCCAACGTCGAGGCCGCAACGGCCGCATTCCGATGGAGACGGAATGCACAAACTATCGTTTACCGCGAATTGTGTGCATTTTAATGAGGTGGTCAAAATTAACCCGGAGCCCCTCTCCCGCTACGGCGTGCCTCAAAATAAGATCGCGGTTTTGACACGTAAACCCGAGAATTTAGTTTTCTTTTCTGCCGTTGACGATCTAATCAATAAATGAAGCACTTTCATGCGAGGCATGTGAATGCATGGGGGGCATGCGTGTACGAGGCGTACCTAGCCCTTACGTGGCCTATTGAAACTGATTCGGGCGTTCCCATTAATATATTTCGCACGATGGCGCAAGTTCACAAGAGTAATGATGCTCTTACTCACCGGCCCCCACGGACAAACCCACCAGTCCACGGATCCAGTGGGGATCATATGGGCTGCTGCCACTGTCCGGTCCATTTGCGTCCGTCCAGTCTTTGATCCACACCAGCTGCCACGAAGTGGTGACCGCGCTTACCGCGAAACACGCCACGCCCGGCCAGAGACACCAGCCGCACATTTTCAACGTGGTCCACAACACATCTACAGCGCTCTGCGAGTCATGTGTATAGATTAAGCGCTTTCGTGAGGACGCGAAATTTTCGCTCTTCGGCAAAGATCGCCGATCTTATAAGCGAAGCCTTAATACATGATATATTAGATAAAGATGCCAATAAAATCCGTGCCTTATGTTTGACCCCCGGTTGGCTAGCTAGTCACTGTTAAACACTGCACTCTAAATCAGCACGAGAAACCCTTTAGTGTATTCTATGTTGATAATGAAGCACATGAACTCCTCTGATCGTATTTAGGCTTCATTGAAACTTTAACTCATTAAATGTACATGGTGTTTGCTTTGGAGTGCATTTTTGTTGCTGATTTTACTGCGCTTGTTGGAACGTTTTGTTCCTGTTGTACATTTTGCCATCTTAAAATTGTCCCGTAGTCTTGCTGTGTGGTGAACAACTGGTTGGCTAAAATTATATTCAAATTAAGAATAATGAAGCTGATAGTGAAAGTGTTAAGCTATGTAGTGAGCTGCGCGTCCTGTGCATGTGTTGTTCATACACTTCATGAAGTATGAAACAATGGTTTAAGCATCGACTCTGGCGGTGAGTCTGTACGAGGTATGGATGCGGTTGGTGATGGCCTGGCTTTGCCCTTCGTTTTATTTACATAATGGGAGAAACAGGGCCATTAGTTATCAAACTGGAACCATCTGATGCCAGAGTTTCAAGAATTCAGTCAAGCTGATACTGTTAATTGTTTACCTTGTATTTAGCAAATTAAGGTGTGATTGGTGCAAAGAAATGTTCATGCACGTACCTTCGTGGATACATTTTTCTCCTCTTTAATAATTTTTCCCGTGGATTCACCTTGGCTGACGTCGCAAGCTTCAATGCTGTAATTCAAAGAAATGTGTGAATAGCAACAAATGTTTTAGAGCGGTCTTGCGTACGGAACTTGACGTGTCTTAAACGTCTGTGCTTTTTAACCATCGTTTAACTCGTTTTAACTTTATTTTCAGATCATCTGTAAGGGCCTTCGGGCTGTCAGTCGACGTGCTGCCTTGATCCAATTGAAAGAAAACAAGAAAATAATACATCAGTTCTATGAATGCGAGGGACATTGACGAAACACCTGACGAAGAGTGTCGGTAATTCAAGCACATGGCGTCACAGCCTATTTTTTTGCAAAGTGATTCGGATCATTGAAGTTGGAGAGAAAAATATATAATACAACAATGTCGTACAAGAATATTTGTGATCGACGTGAACACATGCTTAACAGGTACGAGTATCACTGCAGTAATGATTCACTTACAGCCACATGAATTCAACAGACAATGAAGAAGGAAAACACAATTCTAATTAACTACTTTGCTTGAATTGCAGAAGTAATTACGAATTATAAATGGTACTACGTGATGCCTGCGGTCCGAGGTATGTTGTGCTGCCACAGCCTCGGTCTTTAATAGCCGCCATCGTAGCTCGATTGGCCTGAAGCCACAGTTATCATACGGATGTTGCGGATTCAGATCCCACCAGCGGCAAGTTGGTGTTTATTTCCTTTTCACTCATTTTTTCCTTTACATAAAATATTACGCTTATCACAAAATTTAATCCAATACGAGAATAACTTCTGCAATTCAATTACGAAACTTAATTTCCCCCACTGCATTCTGTGACTGCATTGTCCGTTGACTTTATAGGGTTGTTATGGAGCCTCTCGGTACCCCTAGTTCTCAATCATTGCACAGCGACTCTGGTAGACGTGAGGCACTATGCGACGGTTCCCTGTCCACCTACCTACTCAAGTAATGCGCGAAGTGTGTGGTTAGTAGGGTGTTTCACACCTGCCGCTATAATCGTGAACAGCGCTGTGTAACGTTCCTAAGAGAGACACATCAAGACTGAAGGCAGTGGACGGTGGACAGCCACCGCCGTAGCTGAACTGCTAGAGCAGCGTACGTGTTGTGCGAAGGCTTTCGGTTCGACTGACTTCGGCGGAAACTTCCCTTTTTTGCACTTTCATTTCCTGTTTTATTTATGAAGAATAATGTTATGCCAAAATTCTTCATCTCTGGTTTGATTACTGCATCTTTCGTGCTGCAATGTACGCTCAATGCCAATCTACCAACAGTCCTGCACTTAATTTGAAGGCTATAGAAGCAATCCCAATCTCAGGTGCATTACGCCATTGGCAGGCGAGAGACCTGGTACCTTTTTGTTATGGACAGTATGCAAACTCCACCTTATTTAGTATGACCTCATTGTACCCGGCGCCTCATGACTGCATCACTTCCTTTTTTATTTGACCCTGTTGTGTAGCATGTAGTAGCTCCCATGATTAATTTATATTATCACGCATGTTATATTTTAATTTTCGCCGGTGATACCATTTAATGCGATTAACATTATTTGCCTACTTAAGCCGCTTTAAGCCCGTCCGTCCGTCTGTCTTGTGTACGACAAGACGGACGGATGGATGGATGGACCGTACGACAAGACGGACGGATGGATGGATGGATGGATGGATGGATGGATGGATCGATGGATGGATCCATCCATCCTGGATGGATGGATGGATCCAGGTACACGCGGATGGATGGGATGGATGGATGGATGGATGGATCCATCCATCCATCCATCCATCCATCCATCCATCCATCCATCCATCCATCCATCCATCCATCCATCCATCCTCCATCCATCCATCCATCCATCCATCCATCCGTCCGTCCGTCCGTCCGTCCGTCCGTCCGTCCGTCCGTCCGTCCGAATGGACGGACAGGCATGACTTGGGCTTCTCGTCGGTGGCATTATACCACGGGCATTCAGCTGCTTATCTGTAGGTTTTACGGTATCATAACTGCGCAGCACTTTGTCAGTACACAAGAACAGTACACAAGACATGGGGCCATGTCGTTAATCTATACGTCCATGCTTTACGTCCACGTTATACGTCGATGTTATACGTCCGAGGTGACATAGAGATACGGCAGCAAGCACAAATGCTTACCTTGAGTTTTCAATAGCGTCAATATAGAAGTTCGTTTATGCTTTGACTTCCGCACGGCGCGTGATAAGCGCTCGGCATTACAGGGTCATTGAATCCCCCTCATTTGCATGCACAGCTTAGGCTTGCAACAGCAAAATGTAGCCTACGATATGTCACAACTCTATGAACGACCAAAATATTTTACATGGTGTACAAAAACGCACATAATAGATTGTTGTTGATTTGGGTTCTGGAAGGCCGCCAGTTGGGCTTGATTTTTAAAGCGAAGCTTGGTACCTCTACCAGCCAAGGGTAGAGCACTGCACGGGCCCGGGCCGGCCCGAAAGCCCGGGCCCGGCCCGGCCCGCGGGCCGGGCCGGGCCGTCCGAATCGTTTTGTCGGCGGGCTCGGGCCGGGCCCGGGCTTAAAGCCGCGAGCCCGGGCCGGGCTCGGGCTTGAGGCGACGGGCCCGGGCCGGGCTCGGGCTTCAAGCCACGGGCCCGGGCCAGACTCGGGCCCGCTCATAGAAGGGCCTAAGTAGGCCTTCGAGCACACGCGACCGTTATGCATTGCATGGTTCAATGCATTCTGTGCCAAGCTGAAGTGACACGTGCAAGATGACTGTCATCATCATCATCAGTCTATATTTATGTCCTCTGCAGGACGAAGGCCTCTACCTGCGATCTCCAATTAACCCTGTCTTGCGCTAGCTGATTCCAATTTGCGCCTGCGAATTTCTTAACTTCATCACCCCACCTAGTTTTCTGTCGTCCTGGACTGCGCTTCCCTTCTCTTGGTATCCATTCTGTAGCTCTAATGGTCCATCGGTTATCCATCCTACGCATTACATGGCCTGCCCAGCTCCATTTTTTTCCGCTCAATGTCAATTAGAATATCGGTTATCCCCGTTTGTTCTCAGATCCACACCGCTCTCTTGACTGTATATCTTATCAGATCACTATATCTTATCAAAGAAAATAGTAAAACAGATGAAGTTCTCATTTTAATAGCGGAGCTGTTTCAGCCGGGCCTAATGTGTCCGCTGAATCCAAAAATGTGGGCCGATCCTGGCAGCAGTGCAGAAAGGGTCCAAGCGCAATGGCACATACACCTGTGAACTAGCGAAGCTGATCCTGGATAAGTCTAGCTAAGAATAGTGGGGACTAATTGCCTATCGATAGGCGATTGATAGCCAATCAATAGCTAGTCGATAATCGATCAATAATCAATACATTCCTGAAAATGTTGGGGATGACTTGGTAGTGCTTAGCCTAGCCCAAATACGTGGCCAATACCTTACGATAGCCAATCGGCAGCCAATCAATAGCTAATCGATAATAGATCAATAATAAATAAATTCCGATAACTTGGTAGTGCTTAGCCTATCCCAAATACGTGGCCAATATCTTGCAATAGACAATCAATAGCCAATCAATAGCTACTCGATAATCAATCAATAATAAATAAATTCCGGGAAATGCTGGGGATGACTTGGTAGTGCTTAGTCTAGCACAAAAGCGAGGACTAGCTAGGTGCCCATCATCTCCGCTGTCTCTTTAGCATTGCGCAGCCAGTGCAAGCTACGCTAATTTGGTTTCTCCTTTTCCGCAAAAACGAACATTGTTTCCGCGTAAGGAAAAATAAATTATTCAAAGAACCACTCCTCAAACCATTTCCATGTTACCGCTTTTGCGATCGCACTATTACCAGTGTCGATAATATGGCATTATTTTAGCGCTAAGGCCAGTTACTTTTTGCTTCAATGCATAAAACAGCGTTTTCCTCAAAACGTTAATTGGAACGCCCATGAATTTTGTCGGGCATATTGAAAATTAATATCTCGAAACTGGTTCAGTCCTGAGAATTCGTTCCAAGTGGATACGCCTTGCGAACTCAGCGGCTATAATTCGTAGATTGAAAGATGTGCAGTAAAATAATTAAAAAGGTAATTCGCGTAATTATGTTAAATATTGAAGTAGGCGTTCTTACCATCCATTAGGCCATCCATGTCAGAATTAGCTTGTACAACTACAAAAAACAATTAGCCTCCTCAGAGCGTCGTCACATTAATGCGAACACAAGAAATCCTGAGATATGGTCAATTCCATACTTCAGAACACTCTATAAGCATCAATCGTTAATACATGACCTACCATTTACTTTCAACAGATACAAAAATGGCGGTAATTTCAGTAAGAAGGAAATCAGCTGACACTTTGGTCACTTGTAATGTATCTGATGTGATTATTATTCTGCCTTTCTGTATGGTTCTGAGTATATAATGTAAATCCTGTTTCGTTTTCTTAGCAAATGTTGATCTTGTAAAATTCAGTCTCATGCTATGTTGTATAGCTGGTGCTGCGTTGTTTTGTATAGCTAGTATTGTTATTGCAGTGTTGTTTAAAATGCATTCTGTTAAAACTTTTCCAATTCTGTTAACTCGCCGTTACGCAAATATTCTTTGCCTTTCCATTCATAGCTATTTCGTCTATGAGGAATTCCAGCGACAGCTGGAAATATATGTGAATTATTTTGCATGTGTGGTCTTTCGGGTCATGTCAAGCTACATATGTAGTTTTTAGTCCAAAATGACCGTCCAGCATGTAAACTGGACGATAAATTGATTTGATTTGATTGATTTCGTCGGACACTTTGAAAATTATTATCTCGAAACTGGTTTAGTCCTGAGAATTCGTTCCAAGTGGATACGCCTTGCGAACTCGGCGGATATAATTAGTGGATTGAAAGATGTGTCATGAAATAATTAATTAAAACGTTAATTAGCATAATTATGTTAATTCTTCAATTAGGTGTTTTGATTTCTCGGGGAAGTAATGGCCGCCTCATCGAGTAGTTTAGATCAAGGATTGTAACTGTGCTATCTGTCACAGGCAATCTTTAAAAATTTGGTTCAGCTAAAATGAAACGCCCTGTATACTTGCATGCTAAATGACATCATAGAACCATATCGTACAAATCAAGGTAAGTACATGCGCACCACCAGAAAAATAGTAGCACAGGCAATGGGCCGGATTACTGATGTTCCCGTGGGAGAAACAAAGATTTCGGCCTTTTATTGCTTATATACTGCAGCTGATTAAACCTTGAGAAGGTGAGGCTGACAGATACGGTACAATCTGTAAGTAAAAAAAGGAATTTTTTCTTACAGGCCGGGCCTGGTCATGCACACGCGGGCCCTAGTTAAGCTTAGTAATGAACGCCCGGGCCCGGGCCGGGCCCGGGCTCAGTAACACGGGCGCGGGTCGGGCCCGGGCTTGGAACTACGGGCCCGGGCCGGGCCCGGGCTGGTCTCGGTCATGTACGCTCGGGCCCGGGCCGGGCTCGGGCTTTGTATTACGGGCCCGGGCTGGGCTCGGGCCTCGTAAAGCGGGCCCGGGCCGGGCTCGGGCCGAAAAATCAGGCCCGTGCAGTGCTCTAGAAGGGTTCTGTCTTGTCCGTCGTTGTAATCAAAGAACGATCCCAACGAACCGCTAACAATTGCAGGTATAGCAGTATAGCTTACTTGAATTCAGGCATTCAGCGTACAACTAAGCACTCGTTTTCGCAAGAAAAACCACAAAAACAAGCTTCAAAGTGAAGAGCCAACATAATGGATGATAAGGGCGGCGGGCAAACAACTGAAACAGGCTCGGCGCGGTCCGTAAGATTAGATTGCAGCTGTTGCAAAGCTTATGTAGCTGCTTGAAAGAGGGTTGACGTCATTCGAAACCCTTCCAGCCTAGTAACTGCTTCGGTTCATTTTCTAGACTACCCCACTATGGGGTAGTCTAGTAGTGTATATCACACCGATCATAAAGCAGTAGTGAACATTGTTGTGAAGTAAATAATAATAAAGGCCGTGGCTAAGTTACGTTGTAGTGTGTGAAATATCAAGTGCGCCGCAGTCACCGTGAGGGTGGCGTAAAAAGCTTCGCTTTCCAACCACCTTCACAGGGTGGATTGGCGGGCAATTTTTCTTTTCAGTGTCGATGGTGTCCAAGTCAACGCCCCTGCTATGTCTCCCTCCGAGCAACACAAGCCAATCTCGGAGGTTATGTTTTTGCAGACTACACGCGCTGTAAAGAATCACAGAGCCAAAAACATGTCATCGACGCCACGTTTTGGGCCAAAGTGGGACTATATACACATATATACAGCTGTCTCACCTTTTTCGTGCTCCATCGCCGAAGTATCAGAGTTTCCGAGCATGAGCGTGGCCGGCGCCCTGGTGTCCTTGAGCAGCTCTGAAGGGCGGCTGTACGAGGACACCGGTCTTTCCACACATCAGGAACAGCTGATCGGCATGCTTTAGTAGGTAGCCCTGATTGGTCACAAGAAGCCGGGTCTGCCGCAAACGAGACAGGGAATTGCGGGAGTGTTTACGAGTACCTACACCAGTTGAACTAGCATTGGGCGATAGATTGCTTGTGGTGATATCAGTAACTTCAACAGTCCGGCTCTTTGTCAATACATATCGCGAGGTTACATCGTTGTTGCATTTCCTTTTCCAATGAACACTTTCTTAAACACCTTAAACGACATTTTAGACATGGAACAACATACCCTGCAGATAAGCTGACCCTCCATTCCCTTCCTTGAATTCAGCATTCATTATTTCCAAGAGCAAATTCAGCATTCAATATTTCCAACAGCAGAAAGGTGGGCGAGCTGGAAATTATCCATTTTGGCACAGCACACAAACTAAGTTTTTTTTTCTGAACTTGACAGATCCCACCTCCGAAAAGTTAATAAGGAAGCTAAAGGGACATAAGACGAAGTACTAGGACTTGCAATAAGACGGCTGTGTTGCCATATATTGGTGGCCTTTCACATAGGCTGAAAATGTGGGGGAGCGCTTTGCCTTAGGGTAGTCTTTCTGGCCAAGCATAAGGCATAAGGGATCTATCAAGCTGTGAAAAAACGTGCTCAGGCGCAGTAATCGAGGAAGGGATGCCAGATAAAACACGTGAAGACGTTTGTAACGGGCAAATGTGCTTTTGTACACTGAATACTGATCACATGTGATAGGTGTTTTATCGGCCGAAATGGCCGTTGTCTGAACGCCCGATTGCGAGAACCACGGTTTAAGAAATATAGGTGTTGACACTCGCTGCCCGCCGCGGCGGAGAGCGCGCACAGATCGTGTTCGCTGTAGCCACGCCCCATCGGCCCCTGAGCCGCAGCGCCCCACATGCAGCTGCGGCCGGCGAATGTGCTACAGCCACGGTGTAGCTGTGACACATGCGGCGGCCGCAGCTGCGTGGGGGGCGCTGCGGCTCAGGGACCGATGGGGCCGAGCCGTATAGCATAGGCAACCTAGGCCATTGCATGCTGGCGTTTCAACGAACGCTCGTCCCACCGGTGTTGCGCTAAACATCTAGGGCGCGATCTTGTACGCTTCCAAAATGGAACGGAGGCGGTCCGTTCCATCGAGCCGCACACGATTGGTCAATTTGAACCGTGACGATCAAATTGACCAATCGTGTGCGGCGCGATGGAACGCACGGCCTCCGTTCCATTTGGAACGCGTACAAGATCGCGCCCCTGGTCGCGCTGCTGGGCGGAGTGTCAACACCTGAAGTATATTTCTTACACCGTGGCGGGAACACAGCTATTGTTTAAGATGTCCGCCTTTTTGATATCTGGTTAAGCATTGCACCACGTACGGATGCCAACCAAACTTTGAAAGAACCACCGTGTTGTACAGGCACCATGACACGATGACAAGGGAGATAGCCGAGCCGTATTAAATACGTTTTAGTGGTGACACGAGAGTAAGCTAGACATATGTATTATTGTTGAAAGAAGAGATTGATTTCATGCACACTCCGTGATAATGTATATATCACTGTTCGCTTTCTGGCAGGTTCCGTTTTTTTTGCGTACGAAAGCTTCCTGCTTTGTTCCAATCAAGTCCAGTTTACAGCTGTAGCGCTTGGTGTGCGTGTCCCTTCTTCGTTCTTGCGTTTCGTCAAGTTAGCGCTACTTAAGCCCGTCCTTAATGTAAGCCAACTAGGCCAATTTTTCGTTCTGTCAACGTTTACAGGCACCGGCGATCCGTGGTTCTCGCCTCGGAGGCCACGCGCGGACGTCTGGGCAAAGCCACTAGATGACGTAGAGTGTCCAAAAAGCGCGAGAACCGCAGGACGGGTTTCTCAGCGTTAGCCCACACCGGTGCGCCCTGCATTTCGGATGCCATCCCAGCCTTCACGGCGGCGGCGCTAGAAGGCAGCGAGTGTTCTCAGGAAAGCGTGAAAGTCCCGCTGCAGTACACGCTTCATACATAACTCGGTCCGCTGGTGGCTCTGCGTTGTGTCGCTATATTGATTCAGTTCTCACGCTATACCGTCGACAGTCCTCCTGAGATGGGTTCTGCCGAATTATCTTTGCTTTTTTATTGCGATAGCAATTATATGGACACTTCAACCGGATTTCTGCCGTCAGCGTCGCCGTCGCCGTCGCCGTGAGGTTCCGTATAGAGAAAATCTTCACCGCGCGCCGTATGCCCGAGCTTCCGGAAGCGTGCGGGGACGCGCGCTATCACGGAGAGCGAACGCACTCAATCTCCCTCGCGCAAGCAACGAAGCGGGAAGCCAGCGCCGGAGGGAGCGGGGGGGGGGGGGGGGGGCATTTCTACTCTGCCAACAAACGCGCTCGTCGCTCGACCGCGCCGTCTCTTATCTCTCCCACGCGCAAGCAAGGAAGCGGGAAGCCAGCGCCGGAGGGAGCGGGGGGGGGGGCACTTATACTCTGCCAACAACTGCGCTCGCCGCTCGCCGCACCGTCTCTTATCTCCACACGGCTCTGGCCTTTATGCACTGTGCATTCGCCGCTCAGTTTCTGTTGCAGCGATAGACCACACGTACCTTCGCCCGCTGCAGCGTACGGGCTTGCTGCCAGCGTTTTGTCAGTCGTCCTGCAGTCATTCAGTGTGATCTATTCATGTTTGTTTGTGGGCGCTCACACTACGCTTGTTCATTCAGTTAGTAATAGTCGGGCCACATTTTCCAACGCACGCTACACATGTAATGCTGCCCGGATCGGCAGTGCAGCGCTACAGGTGTGTCCCTTCGCACGCGCGCTGCCCACGGGAAGCGCTTCTCATCAACACCACCGTTTCACACGCGCCTTCTCGTGGTCATCGAGTCTCTCTTCATGTCGGTCTACTTACGCCGCAGCACACCTGCTTACTTAATCAGCTCATGTTTACTACAATTCATATTGCTACCAAAGCCGCTCACCTTACTTCGTATGACATTGCTGTGTTGCTATCGCATTCATTGCTTCGCCCTTAGGGCGAAACTGTGACATTTTTTCTCCATGAATCTCATGTTGACGATCTCGACCACGTACTTTTCGGAAACCCGGCGAATGTCTGCCTCGCTGGCTTCGGCGCTAGTGTTCCCTACTGGGATGCAGGGTGTACCCGCCACCTCACCCAAAACTGACCAAAGAGGAAAGCAGCGCATTCCGAAGACTGCAGAGCAACACGTACACCCATGGAATCCTCATGCATCGCATCCACCCGACACTACACATCTACAACTGCCCAATCTGCGTCGTGCCAGACACTCTGGCTCATTTACTCGAGTGCCCGTGGCGCCCCGAAGACACCGTTACCAATCACACAACGACCATTAGCGCAGGAGCACCTTAGGAGTAGCGACGTTCACACAACGACCACAGACGTAAACCTCCTTGCCGATACGTAGGAGGCCAAGATCTCCACCCCGACCCTGGACGACCGACGACGTCTTATCGCCAGAGCCCGGCATGCTATCGCGGCCAGAGGATTCCTGGAATGAGGGACCCTCCCACCTAGAGTGATCCACAGCTCAAACGCTCGGGAGCACTGACTGGAAAATTAAAGTTTATTTCATCATCATCCCTTCGTACACCTTTAGTTCATTGGACTGATCAGGCCTCGCACCATTCTGCTTCCGCTAGTCGCACCAGCCATCCCGACCTTTCCCGATGTCTGGTCTGCTCGCTTTCATTGCGCCAGCAGGTCGGTCCGTTACGCTACGAAGACAACAACGAGACTTCTTAACAAGCTTGACACTAGCACATAGAAAGGTCGAAGACATTCGCTGGCATTGTCAAAGACGCTAGTGACAACACGGTGGGAATGTGGAAGAGACGATGCCTAGCTACGTCTGTGTGCACTTGCGAGCGATGATACCCAGCAAGAGCGCTGTTTCTGCTGCTGTTTTATTTATGCTATTGTATGCTGTCTATACATTGTTGCTTTCAGTTTGCATTGTGTTTCTTGTATTACGCTGCTTGTATATTCGCTCTTAGTGTTGTGAATTATCCCACCCTGTAACAGCCCGAAAGGCCTCACAGTATTGAAAATAATAAAGAGGTGGTAAACATTGAACTAGAGATGGCAAACATTCAACTATCACCACTGTCAACAAATGCAGTAACTTTCAGCAGAGCCTTAATTCGGGTAAAAATAAAACGCAATTTGCGCACCGCCACTCTCCTATAGTCCAATTTGACATCCGCATGTTACTCCTGCCGTCCATTGCAGGAATCCCAAAGTGCTTTGTGAGTAGTTTATAAAGAAATAACATGGCATTGCCACAAGTGGATTCGAATATGGTCACACAGAGTGGCTGTAGGGGGTTACAACTCTCATCCGAAAATACTGCGCCTGGAGAGAGTGGTCACGCCTAATAGCATCATGATTCGCTGATGCGACGCTCTGCAGCTTGCCTACAAATGAATATCTAGGGGAAAGAAGCGATATTAAGCCAGCAGTAAAGTGCAAAAAGGCAGGATAGGAAGGAGGAGGAATAAATTGCCGTGTCGTTTCATTTCACTACCCGGAGTGTCACCTCTACAATGATTGAAGTTCTCTTTTTCTCGACCAGATATTGCTGCGGAGGTATATGCGAATGTGTACTACAACCGATACCTACCGATGCTAGAACAGAAAAGAATATATCACCTTGACAGCTCTGAGTGGGCGACGCCACGCTCTGCAACTGATCTATAAACCGGCAAAGAGGCTAGAAACTTTAACGAAGCCAGCGGTAAGAAGCGTAAGAGAGGGTAGGACAGAGAATGAAGAAGCCGTGTCTCTCCACTAATGCACCAGTGGGGGAGCAGCACCTCTGCGAACGAAGATGACTAAAACGCAAATTGAATATAGCTTTCCTCTCGAAATCAGATGTCTCGTGCGCATCCCTGAATGTTTACTCTAACCGATACCAGCCGAACAAATGGCTTGTGACTTATGCCAAATGCAACTCTGTGGCATATTTACCCTACACAAAGTAGAATGAGACGCTCCAGTGGAGCAATTTTTTGCCAGTGTGCCTGTGTACTGCTGAGCGCGAGGTCAGGCGTTCGATCGCGATGGCCGCATTTTGATGGGGTGAAATTAAAATCCATTCGTGCACTTTGATTTAGGCGCACGTTAAAGAGCTCCAGGTGGTCAAAGTTAATTCGGAGTCCCTCACTACGGCGTGCCTTAAATTGAGACCGTGATTTGGCACGTAAACCCGAGAATTTAACTAACTTAATTAGTGCGCACAATATGGCGCCAGCTATTGCACCACTGCTTGGTATTAAGGAAGAAAACTGCAATTTGCATTTTTTTATTATCGCTGCGCGCCGTATTTCTTTTTCGCGCCATCAATAAGGAAATACTTTGACACGGATATCTCCACTTGAATATCCTCCTCCATCCCCCTACACTCTTAATGGAGGTTGGGGAGGGTGGAGGTGTATGCGACCGACAAACATGCAAGTCTGTGGGTACCAAAACGTAACTGCCGAGGAAATATCTGCTCATGGCCGTAGTATACCTTGTCCCTGAGCATCCCGTTCTTGCCGAGAAGCTTCCTGAAGACCTTGGATCCTACTTGCGGGTCGAGCGCGCTGAGCGGGTCGTCGAGGACGTAGATGCTGCACTGGTGGTAGGCAGCCCGGGCCAGAGACACGCGCTGCTTTCTGACCGCCGCTAAGGTTGTAGCCCTGGGAACATGAAACGGGCAACCGTTATTACATTGGCGGCAATCTTGGGTAATTTTATGAGTGAGCAGCCACGCTTATAAAAAAAATGTCGCAGTTTCACCCGAAAGGTGAAGCATCGATTGGGATAGCAAATTAGTCCACAGCTGTACAAACTTAGGATAGTAGGTTTATCGGCCTTACAAACTTGTAAACATTCGCTTACTAAATAAATTAACCAGCATGATGTAACGCGTGGCACAGGTAAACATGAACACATCTCGCTCGATGACCGCGGAATCTCGCTGGCAAAACGCTGGAGTGAGGAATCGCGGCAGCAGCAGCGAGCGAATTGACCTTCGTGCCGTCGCTTGCTTCAACGCGAACTAAACGTCGAAAGCACAGCGCATACGAAGTTACCGGCACTTGCTGCACTTTTTCCATGTCGCAGATCGCTTTCAAAAACGGCGCCCGCGCGGCCGCCGCCGCAGTAAAACCCCCTCCCCCCACTCTCTCCCTCCCCCCTCCATCGTGCCTCGGGAGCGATGGAAGAAGCGCGCTTGAGCCCCGCTTTCTACCTTGCGCGCGCCAGATTGAGCCGCATTCGTCGTCTGACCCTCGCAAGTTTTCACTCGTACATACAGCGTACGGCACGCGCGACAACGTTATCATGTTTGGACTTTATACAGAACCTCACAGGGACGTCTACCACCACGACCACGGCAGAAATGCGCCTGGAGTGCCCATATAATTGCTATCGCAATAAAATAAACGACCACTCGTCTAAGTATAAGCTCTAAGAGAAATGAACGCGCTGTTGACGTCTGTCGCGCCGTCGTGGCTCTCTTGTCCAGATTAAAACGAAACAGACGAGGGTAGGAATATTTATGCATCATGTGGCGCAAGGTGCGAAGTGCATGCCGTGTATTTCCTCTTTTCGTTCTTTTAGTTCAAACAAGCTTCAAAGGAAGCCGCGTGGAGCTTATGGTGACATTCGACCTGCTCAGTTGAATTATCAAGAAATGAGGACTGCTTGCATGATAGACACAACGCATAGGTGGATAATTCAATAATTATTGGATTACTTTTTATTTAATCACCCGAGGATGCATGGTTAAATTGCGAAATTGACACGGAGCACTACTCAGTGAGGTCGTGTCTGCATTTCGGAAATTCTAAGCCTAACAACAGTTCCGTGATATCAGTCCATAAAGTCTGCTTCAGAATGAATTGGCGTTGAAGTTTAGTGATAACAGATAGCGCTAGCGTGTCCGGTATGTCGGTAAACGCAAGCGGACTAGGTGTTTCACCGGATGAGCGGAGGCGCAAACGTGAACCTGGTGTCGCAGAGCTTAACCGCACAAATACGGCGCTAATAGTTCAGTAACCAAGGGCGCTATAACGTAAAATGATTCCAAACTGTTTCGATTCCAATTTCTGCAATCAGCCTCCACGATTGGTCAAAACATTTTCGGGCCACTCCCAACTTCGCCTGTCTGTCACGCGACGTCATGAAAACCGCGACAGCTCCCCATCTGGTATAACGTATACACACTGATTATGCATGATTAAACCGCACAAAAGAAAAATAATCATTCTTCATTCGACGCCTTTTCACCATTAGCCTCTGCTATTGGTCGAATGTTTGCTGGCTACGCCCACTTCGCCTGTCTGTCACGCGGCCTCACAAAACCGCGAAAACTCACCACATCTAAGTGACGTGTACGCGATAAAATGCATTAATATGCCGAACAAAACTGAAAATTTTTCTGAATAGCCACAGACTGCCCCGTTCCGAAAGGAATGGGGCAGTCTGTGGCTTCATCAAGACGGCACGATGGCTGCCCGCCAATCGCTCAGGCCTTCGCTACTCGCAGCTGCCGGTGAGCATGTATTTATTTGCGCATGATAAACCTTGTTGCGGAGGAGTAAAACGTTATCGAGCCCTTTCAGCATGCATACGACATCGCTCTGTCAACTCTTCCTTGTTGAGGATCCGTATTAGCGGCATTCTTATCCTTCCATTGCACGCCGCCGCGATTTTCGACCAGTCACCGCAAGCTAGTAAGGCGAAGCGGACCAATCGGAGAAGCCGGCACCAGCCTCTTCATGCGGTTATCTATGTTCGCTGTGCTGGCTCGGCCCCATCGAAACCCTCTCTACTAGTGCGTGCTCCTCGCCTCGTGTCAGCCAATTAGATAAGAAAAACCGCTGAGTGTAGACAATGTTATTGGTTTTGAAGGCGAACAAAGGTGACCTCCTATAAACGAGGAGAGTGTTTGATTGGGTTGTTGAGACAACGTTGCGGGTCACCGCCCGATGCTTGCGTCGGTGGTTACGTAAATTTGACGTCAGGAGTTTGGAATCAAAGCAGTTTGGGATCATTTTACCTTATAGCGCCCCAAGTGTATTTTACTTCTCTGCTGGTTTAAATTTTCGGCAGCAACGTGATTACACCACTGCCCGAAATTTGCACAAGCAGCGACGTAGAATACACTTGGTTACTTCAATATCAGTTATGTTTGTCTGGTTATGCTCTGCGACACCAGGTGACTGGGCACCGTGCAGGCCCTCCATGTTTGCTCCTCCGCTCATCAGAAAAAACGCCCAGCCCGCTTGCGTTTATTGGAACAATGGACAAACTAAATCTCTGTAATGGCGGTCAGCGTACTACGCATTACAAGGGACAAAATAGAAACCGAGAATGCAACGAGGACACAGTGCAGTGTTCCAATTAAATTTTATTCGACAACCGTAGAGAGGACGCCGCTAGGGGGCCGGAGGAGCGGACGCTCTTCGCATGGGCTCCGCCAACTTTCAATGATTGGGGCGGAAATACGCACTTTTGGACAGCGATATTATCACCAACGATTCGGGAAGGTCAACGAACCTCAGCGACACCAACAGTTCATTCAGGTGAGCCAATGTTTGGCCACTACAGCGACTTTTTGTTGGTGCCACGTCGACGGCAGTGCTAACCCTAAGGCACGACTAGGCCGCCGTTACTCCCGCCGCAACTGCGGCCGGAGGTTAAGCGTAACGCGGGGAGTGCAGGCCCCCTGACTCGCCTCGCAGCTTTACGCAATGGACGACGAAGACGAACAAGTTGAGGGAGAAAAAATCTCTTCAAAGGAAATTCAAGACGAACAATTGTGGAAAACGATCCATGCGCGTAAGAAGAAGAATCGGGAGCCCGATGAGGACATTAACCCAGACAGGCAAGTGGACGCCAAGTCAGCAGACGAGGTGGCGTATCAACGAAGAGCATTGAGGAACATCAAAAGGATGAACACGACACCCAAGAAGCCGCACTTGCCGAAAGAAGACATCAAGAACATTATCCGACCCAGGGACGACTTTAACACAGCATGATACAGCGTTGCCCAGATTGGCGACTGCATACTGAGAGCAACAGGGCTGCAACCCGAAGAAGTGGTCAAGGACTCCATTCGCATCAACGAGAGGCTGAACATCATCGTAGTGAGCGCGCCCACCCTCGAAAGTGCCGAGAAATACAGTGCCCTTAAGGAGCTCCGCATCGGAGACAAAACATACGAAGTCACCGCGTACATGACGGCGCCAGAAGATACATCCAAGGGAATAATCCGAGGGATACCGGACTACGATACTCCCGAAGACATAGAGAGAAGCTTAGTGAACGAGAGGAACCCCGGCATATTACACGCCAAGAGAATGGGTCGCACTAACCTCGCGATCATTGTGTTCCGGGGGACGTACGTGCCGCATTACGTCTACTACAGGAGTTATGAGTACCAATGCGTACTGTACAAGAAGCAATACGAAACATGTTACGCATGCTGAAGACTAGGACACAGAGCGGACGTGTGCCCACAGCCGCAAGTAAGGAGGTGCCGCGGATGTGGCAGCGCTGAGCCTACCGACGACCCAAGTGTCTCCTCTGCGGCAGGGACCATCCGACTGGCGAGAGGAAATGCAAGGTCAGGTTCAAGACCCCGTACTTGGTCAAGAAACGCCAATGGGAGAGAAAGCTTCAAGACGAAGAAACCTTGAGAGAACGACAACGCTCGGAAAACGCAAATCGCGACGCCGACGGCGCCGGTATCAAGAAAGACGACTTCCCAGCGTTGGACGACGGACGCCAGCATCGGTCTCGCTCGCGTTCCCGCTCCGGCGCCCACTCTCGGTCGAGAAGCCGCGAGCAATGTGACGGATCCAAGCCAAGGGCCAGTACCGAACCCAGAACCCGGCGCAGGTCAGCCTCCCGGCCTGGAAACAGACCACTGAAAACGAAAGAAGCAAAGCAGAGAGCGGACACCCCAGACCGTTACAGGTGAGCTGGGCAGACGCCGTCTCCGGCGGGCGCTCGAGGATCGAGGCTGCTCCCCCCAACGCGACTACCGAGGCCAACAAGGAGTTAGCGCAGATTAAGCAAATGCTTCTGCAGATTTCTAAGGACAACGCTAAATTGAGGGAGGACATTAACGTACGCAAGGAAGAAAACGCTAGACTGAGAAATGGAGTCAAAGACAGCAAAGAAGTAGCACAGATCGCCAAAGATACGGAGGAAATATTCGAGGGTGAGGACGAAGTGCCCGTACCCAAAAACGAAGGGCTATAGAAGTAGATTCAGACTGCAGTGAAAGGATAACATCCTTGACTGTCCTGGTTACAGGACAGTCAAGAGGCGGGAGAGTAAGACCAAAAGACTGCAGGAAGAGTTAGAACTTAGAATGGAGGAAGATAAACAAGGACATGAAAAGAAAATGGACGATATGATCGGTCAGATCACTAAATTAATGCAACAGCAATTCGCCACGATTCAGCAGCAGATACAGGAGCAGTTAGACTCCATGCAAGCGCGCGTGGGAGAGCTAGAAGCGAAATTATCGGTGGCAGTCAGTCTACCTATGAGAGCCTCGCAAGCAAGCAGTTGCGGCCCCATTAAAACGGCTGGCAAACCGTACAGTCGGCCTGCGGTAACAGAGACGAGCGAGATCGCCGGAAAACTTTAACACCATGGATAAACACAACAGATACACGATCTGGCAGTCGAATTGCAGGGGTTACGCCAAGAAAAGATGTCATTTACAGCAATACCTGATTAACAAAGAAAATCCAGACATCATAATATTACAAGAAACTAACGGGAAGGGAAAATTATCGGGCTACAAGTCCTACAGTGGCGCCGCGGGGGAGAAATCGGCCGTTACAACGCTGGTCAGACGAAATCTCACGGCCGTCCAACATGACACAGACATTAAGGGAATTGAACACACTTTAATAGAATAATACCGACTCGGAAAGTACCTAGCAGCCTTTTCGTTCTCAACGTCTACAGCAGTCCGCGATGCAAACACAGTTTCCGCACGCTCATTCGGAAAACAATCGCTATCGCGAGCAGGCAGGCGGTACTGATTGCTGGTGACTTCAACGCTCAACACACCGCGTGGGGTTACAAATTCGAAAACGTCAAGGGTAGGAACCTGTGGCTCGACGCACAGCAAGAGGGGCTCACCGTCGTTACGAATCCCTCCTTGCCAACGCGCAGAGGTAACAGCGTTAGCGTAGACACCACACCGGACCTAACTTTTACGAAAAACATTGGCGATTCGCAGTGGACTAACAGTCAACAGGACCTCGGTAGTGATCACTTTATATTAGAGATTAGAGTCACGGCGGGACCGCGCAAGATCAGAGGTAAACAGCTCAAATTCGTCGAGTGGGACAAATTCAGAAACATTAGGCAGACGGAAGATTCGCAGGAAGCAATTCAGGACATCGGGGATTGGACCGACGCGGTGAAGCGGGACATTACCGTGGCGACACGAACGGTCCCACCAGAGGCGCAACTCGAACTCATAGACAGCAGACTTTTACACATGTGGGAGGCCAAACAATGTTTGCAGGAAAGATGGAAAAGGCAATGACACAACAGATTACTTAGGAAAAAGATAGCGAAACTAAACAGGGACATTGAGAGTCACACACAGCAGCTGTGCAAGCAACAGTGGGAAAACACCTGCAGTAACATGGAGAATCAGCTAGGGCTCGCGAAGACGTGGAACTTGCTACATGCTTGACCCAGAAGAGACGAAAACCGCGTATAGACCGAACATCAACAGAATCAATGCGTATGAAGGCTCCGAACAGGAGATATTACGGGAGATCAGGGAACGGTACATTAGTTCGGTCGCACCGGTAACGCATCCAGAATACGAAGGCGCAATCAATGAAGAGCTAGACAGACCGATCGGTGAGTCCGAGATCAGGGCAGTGTTACATAAGCTCAACACTAAATCGGAGCCCGGGCCCGACGGAATCACAAACAAAACGCTCAGGAATTTAGACACAAATCCATAAAGAAACTGACAGAATACGTCAATGCGTGCTGGGAAACCGGACGCGTACCGCAGCAATGGAAGACAGCGCACGTCGTGCTGATACCGAAGCCGGGAAAGCGACTGCAGCTAGAGAACCTCAGACCGATCTCCTTGACTTCGTGCGTGGGGAAGGTAATGGAGCACGCGGTCCTCACAAGGCTGACCAACTACCTCGAGGACCGCGACCTGCTCCCCCACACTATGTTGGGGTTCAGGAGAAACCTCTCTACGCAGGACGCGATGCTACAAATCAAACACCAGGTCATAAACAGCCCGACCAGGTCCACTAAGGCCATACTCGGCCTGGACCTGAAGAAGGCCTTTGACAACGTAACGCGCGCAACCGTACTGGCCAAACTGCAGGAACTCGGCCTTGGCGAACGAACGTACAATTACGTTCGAGACTTTCTGACGAATAGAAAGGCCAAGCTTACTCTCGGGGAGCTTACTACCGAACAAATAGAGCTGGGTAGCGCCGGCACCCCGCAGGGATCGGTGATATCGCCCATGCTTTTCAACCTAGCTCTCGTGGGGTTGCCGCCCAAGCTAAACGAAATCGAAGGGCTCAATCACACCCTCTACGCCGACGACATTACGTTGTGGGTTACCGAGGGGTGCGACGGCCAGCTAGAACACACGTTGCAACGTGCTATCGAGACGGTCGAACAATACTTGAAGAACACGGACTGACCTGCTCCGCAGAAAAGTCTGAACTGTTAGTTTACATACCTACGCGAAGAGGCCGCAAGCCGAACGGTGAGACGAACGACGAGGATCCCGGTAGGGACATACGACTAACGACGTCCGACGGGCGCCCCGTACCCAGGGTAGATAGCATGCGGGTTCTGGGCCTACACATCGCGGCCAACGGACATAATGGCGAGACCATCAGGAGACGAAGGCGCGGTTGCACAGACCTTCAGGTTACTCAGACGCATATCCAACAGACACAGCGGGATGAAAGAAGATAGCATGATCAGACTATTCAGGTCTTCGTAATTAGCCGAATAACGTACTGGCACCATACCTCAATTGGCACGTTTCGGAGAAGACAAAGATGGAATGCTTAATCAGAAAGGCTTACAAACAGGTAATAGGGCTACCGATCAACACAAGCACGAACAGGTTACTGGATCTAGGTCTACATAATACGCTGGGGGAATTGATAGAGGCACAGAACATAGCGCAATACGAACGTCTTTCCAAGAGCAGGACGGGCAGATAAATATTAAAAAAGTTAGGCATCGGGTATCACAATCAACACGGCATCAAAGTCGACGTACCCAGCCTCAGGGACAAGTTGGTCGTCCCTCCGCTACCAAAGAACATGCACTCGGAATACCACAGGTGTAGAAGAGAAAAGAGAGCGCAGGACGTACAGAGGAAGTACGGCAAATGCGAAGACGCGGTGTTCGTGGACGCGGCCAGGTACGCGCGCAGGCGCGCCTTCACGGCCGCGGTGGTAGATCACGAGAACACTTGCAAAGCTAGTGTCACGGTACGCACGGTGCACGCGGAAACAGCGGAGGAGGTAGCCATCGCGCTAGCGGTGGCACCACCGAGGCCGAAGTGATCATCAGCGACTCCCAGACGGCAATTCGCAACTACACCAACGGCCGCATCTCCCCGAGGCGTTACGAATACTACTCGCGGGCAAAACCGGGAATAAGAAGTTTACATCGTATGGTAGAACGCCCGCCTCGGCTGCGGGAGGCTGTGGGTTCGATTCTCACCGCCGCCGGGCACCCACTGGTTCAAAAGGGTACAAGCGTACCCCGGCCTGGCGTTCGGCTACCTTCAGGGGTGATACGCTTGGGAAAGGAGCCTGCGCCCTGAATTCCCGTCGAAACCAACGTGAGCATGGAAATCAAGTGGTGTCTGGGCCGCTCCCATGGCGGTCATTTCCCATGTGGCGCCCCAAGCACCTATTGAGGTGGGGGCGCCTTCGGGTTGAGGTCAAACACCCCTTTCCAAGCGTTCAGGTCCCATAATGGCCGAGCACCAGGCCGGGAGCGCGCTTGTACCTATTTTACCGGTAGGTACCCGGCGGCAGCACTTGCCTCCCACAGCCGCGGCGGATGCTCGTATACAAGGCCGTCTGTGGTTGGACAAGAGGCGCCCAGAGACAACAGCTGAAATCTCTATTGGGCCCTCTTTCGAGATGTGGACCCCCACGACAGCCGAGCACCAGGCCAGGGGACATCTCTACCCATGAGAAAAACCGGTGGGTTCCCGGCGGCACCGGGATTTGAACTCGGTACCTCCCGCATACGAGGCGGATGCTCTACCGCTAGGCCATCGCTGCGGTAGAGCATCCGCCTCGTATGCTCTACCGCCCACACCACATCAATCGCCGGCAACGAGGCGGCGCACGGGCTGCTCGAGGGCTTACGGACCGAGCCGCCAACCACACTACCGCCGCCTCGGCCACGACGTCTGGTGAGGGGTGGGAGTGGGAGGATCGCCTGACGAGTTTTAGAGATATAACGCAACACTACAGAATGGCGAGGTGCAAATTTCCGCCACCACACCAGAAACTGAACAAGAGACAGGCGGTGGCGACAGCTGTAGACAAGAACGTTTGTAAACCCGGTGATCTTGAATCTCTGTTATCCAGAGCTTTATTCGTCCAACCAATGCAAGTTTTGTGAGGCCAGGGCAACCCTGGAACACATGTTATTGGAGTGCAAACGAGGGGGGGTTCCAGACGGGGACGCAGCCTCGAGCCGAACGCGCTGCGAGACTACGCTGCTCAGCTCCGCCCTCGAAGACCAACTCTGGGCCGTCCAGCGGGCCGAGGAAGCCGTCAGAGCTCAAGGGCTCCTGGCCGACACCTAGGCAGGGGTATTCGCCCAAATCCCCGAATAACTCGCCGGATTATAAATAAAGTTATGATTCATTCATTTTTCATTTTCGACAACCGTAGCTTCTACATAGTGAAAAAAAAAGAAATGAAAAAAAGAAGGAAAAGCGACAAAATCGTTATTCCTTTTTTTTTTATCCGAGAACAGCAGCCACATAACTCTAACCACTAGGCCACGGTCGCACGCTTTCTCCTCTCGTGCCAAGCCGATTAGCCCTTGGAGACATTTGGCGCGTGAGTTCCTTGCCAGTTTTCGTCTTCTTTCCTCGCGTCACACCGCGCTTTGAACCCTTTGTTAGATTGCTGTTGTGGATCCTAGTTTCAGGAGTCGCGAGGGAGGTAGTGGCTGAATACTGCACCAGGGAGCCAATTCCTGTTCTGGTGAGGGAGTAACTTTGTTGAAGCTTGCATTGCTGAAGCTTGTTGATTACATTCTACCGGTGCTAACATAGTGGCAGAAACTTGGAGGTTAACAAAGAAGCTCGAGAACAAGTTAAGGACCGCACAAAGAGCGATATAACGAAAAATGTTACCCTAACGTGGATAGTCGAAACGGGGATAGCCGATATTCTAGTTGACTTTAGAGGAAGAAATGGAGTGGGCAGGCCATGTAATGCGTAGGAGAGATAGCCGGTGTACCATTAGAGTTACAGAATGGGTGCCAAGAAAAGGGAAGCGCAGTCGAGGACGGCAGAAAACTAGGTGGGGTGATGAAGTTAGGGAATTTGCAGGTGGAACTTGGAATCAGCTAGCGCAAAACAGGGGTAATTGGAGATCGCCTTCGTCCTACAGTGAGCATAAATATAGGCTGATGATGATGGACCCTAGGGCGCAGAAACGAAGGGTTTTAAGTTACTAACCTGCACCTGTAAGCTGCGCAATCTTGCCTGCTGCGTATGTAACTTGCATAACGAGAAATGGTCGCTGTAGCGTGAAAAAAAAAACAACACGGTGCAGTGTCCGCGTTGACGGGTGTGTCACCGAAACAGCAGGAAACCCCTGCCAGAAAGGTCGCAGTAGAGCGTTACTGCTCTGAACACAATGTACTGGCTTTTGTTTTGTCGATATATGATTTCTCCCATTCGCTTGCGCATATCCTGAACATTCTTCGCGGACCTACAACCACCTACAATGTCTTGCCGAGGTCTCCAATCTTGATGAAGCAACCGCTCCTCTTGCAGAACTGCTTTTCGTCCGTACAGGACGTCGAACGGTGACTGTCCGGCAGTATCCTGGTATCACGTATAGATAGCGGAGACAAACTCTGTAAGGTACGTTTCCCACTCGGTGTGATCACTGCCCACAGAACAGGCCAGTATGTCTGTTAAGGTTCGGTGGTTGGTTCGTTCGATTATGACATTTGTTTGTGGATTGCAAAGAGATTTGGGACCATGTTTTAAGTCATGATCTTGAAGCGGGCATGTGGAGGCCGGCGTCGTGAAACGCATGCCGCAATCCATGAACACCTAGCGAGGCGTCCCATGTCTCAAGATAATGTTTTTTCAAGGTGACCAGATGCGATGCGGAGATATCCTTGTCAGCCTTTGCTTTCACCCATTTGGTTAGATGATTGATGACGACAACCACGTATCGATTCCTACTCGGTGTTCTTAGAAATGGGCCAAGGTGATCCAAGCTCACGGCTTTCACCGGAGCTTCGGGTGGAAGAATAGGCTGGAGAGGAGGCTTTGGCGGGTGAGGCACACGCTTTCATTTCAGTGACGTGGTGCAAGGTTCAACGTAGCTCCCGATTGTCTTTGCTGTGTGAGGCGACTAGAATCTTTCAAAAACCTTCCTAAGCGTCTCGCGTACGCCGAGATGACCGGGAGAAGGAAGATCGTACGTTCGCTCGCCGCAGTTGGTGTTGGCGAGCCCTTCTAGGATTCCTTGGTGGCTGACGTTGTCGAAAGCTCCTTTGATGTCGATTGCTAGGAGGGCATGTTCGCCGTTGCGGGGAACGTTGCTGAGGACTTCTTCCTTGATTTGAAGTAAAACGTCTTGTGTGGACAAGCCTGCGCGGAAACCAAACATGGTGTCTGGCAAGTGCTTGTTGTCTTCTAAGCGTCTCTGTAGTCTCTTGTGTATGATTTTTCGTACACCTTGCCGAGGCAGGATGTGAGCAAGATGGGTCTGAGATTTTCAATTGCCAATTTCTTCTCCGGTTTGGGGATCATGATTATGCGTGCGTGTTTCCACATCGCCGGCACCGTACCTTGTTCCCTGTGTTGGTTGAAAAAGGCCGTGAGCGCGGAGATGGCCTTGTAGCTAAGGTTTCTGATCATGGTGTTCGTGATATGGTCCGTGCCCGCCGCTGTGTATGGGTGGTGGCTGCGATGGCCGCTTCACCTCGTTTTCTGTGATAGGTTAGTCCAAAAGTGGGTGGGTTGTCCCATGTATGGAGTTGTACATGGTTGCGTGGGAGCTGGATCTCCATAGCACTTGTTCTTGATGGCGTCGATGAGGTCTTGTTGGCTGCCTGGGTAGGTGTGTGGTAACCGCTCCAGGGCCTTGTGCCCCTCTCCTTTGGTTTTGGTGGGGTCCAGGATGGCTTTGAGTATGTGCCACGTCTTGGCTGACATCGCGTCTTATCATGTTGCCCACTTGAGGTGCAATTTCATGGCGTTCCGCAAAGGACGAGCGTTGTGGCTGCTGGTGGATACGTAGATGGCCCCTGGCGTCTATTCTGTGGCAGACAACATCTGTACATCGAAGTTCTGTAGGATCAAGTTATACAGCTACGGTATTTCATCAAGAACTTTTGAGGGCAGCGACCTGAGGTGAAGTAAAGTTAGGGTCGAATTTGAAACGTTGGTAGGCTGTCAGATGCTATGTTGCATCGCAGTGCAACGTAGCCACTGGCAAGCTTGCTTCGCAGGCAACCGGCTCGCTGGGGTGAGCGTTTCACCAGTTCGCAGCACGACGGACTTAACAACCAGGTTCAGTGCCAAAACTTTCGCGACACATACTGTGCACCGCTCATTTCTTTCCAGGAGACGACTCCAAATGTACGAGAACTGCCAGGTCGCCCGACCGCATTCCATCATGGGTAAAAATAAGAAACCAAAACTGCCGCATCCCTGGTACACGAAGGTTGGCAGCGACAGTTAGTGGGCGTGTCTCAACATACTCTTTATAATGGAAGGAGCCGTCACGATGACGCGACGCCATACATGACATACCTCCAGAGAATTTTGCCTGGATGGTATGAATGGCGTGGCAGAAGTGGTCATAGGCGCAGGCTCTTACGGTTGCAATAATTTGTTCGTCCAAGGACATTAAAGTGAGAGAAGCAAGCAAGGCAGAGGGCCGGTGACAAGGAGTGTTCTTGAATAGACAAACTACCTACAGTTGGCTGTTCAGTGCCGACACATTTTGTTTCCTTCAACGGGATACAGGAATGGCAAGCGATTACATGTTGCTGACTGCCGAGGAAAAGAGATGTGCAGTTACACACCAGTCGCAGCCCAAATTATTGGCCGGCGTGAATTCCAAACAATGACAAATGGCACAATCTCGGACAAGTCAACAGCGTATACGGAGTGGGAAATGTGACCTTCATGGACCCGTTGACTGGTGCCAAGAGGTGGGCGCATCCCACATCTCGTCCTTCAGGTCGGAAATTGAAGAAAGTTTGCGTCGGTTAGGCTAACCGTGGCGCTTGGATCAGCAATGGCCTCCACGGGGTCATTGAGCCCGTATATGATGAATTTAACTCAAGGGCAGTAGCTGCCCAAGAAACCCGCTGAGGTGATGGGGAGGGCAAAATGAATGTAGAAAGTGTCGTAGGCGCCGCTTCTTTCCACAAATAGCAAAGAAAGGTGGCGCAACACTCCATGGCACAGTCCGCAGGACCTTTGCACAAGGTGCCTGAGTGTCGAGTGACTGCTGTTGAAATGCCACTGGGAGGAAGTTGAGGCGACGACGAAGCAGCACGAGTTCCGAGCGTCTTTAAAGTCGCGGCTTCCACTTCTCCATTTAAGGCTCAAGTAAGTTCAGCAGAAAGGCTCTTCGGATGATTCAGGCGCACGTGTCTTTGAGCCTCCGGGTTTTCAATAGCATCAGCAAAACAGACGATGTGACAGCTTCTATGGCTTCCTTGGCACAAACAGAATGCGCTTTCTGCACAGTTCGGTAGACGTCATAAGCCAGGTCTTGGAGAGATTGTTGTCCTTGCTGACGGGATGTATGCGGCGCGTGGTAGACAGGTTGCAAATGCTCATCGCCGAAACGGATGGCGAGTGCAGTAAACGACTGGTTGACGGAGGACCATGTTTCAGGGCGAAAACACTGGAGGCATTCATATGCCTTGTCATGCAGGCTAGCCACCAGCACATGTGCCGAGAAGATCGAGTTCCATACGTTCAAAGGAACAGTAACCCTGAATTGAACCAAGAAGGTTCCAAAATGTGTAGAAGACCGGTGGCGGATACCGAGAGACTGGCATCCTGACTGGTTCATCCTTTTCTCATGACGGTCGCCGTTAGCGCAGAAGAATTCTTCATAACGCCATTCGCACCAGCGTGGGAACGTGAAAAAGCGAGCTCTCACCGCTTCGACCAAATGAAGGGTAACGCAAACAGTCGCGGTCCAACATCCGGTTTTATTCCTCTATTGATGTTGTTTCCTATAGAGCATGTGATTCCCACCCATTCGGGGACATTGGTCAAGAAATGGGGTTTTATTTCATTTTATAATGAATAATGAAATTTCAGAATTTATCTGTTCACATTCGCTTCATCCAACCAAAGCACTCATCTTCTTCGTCCGTTAAAATATACATCTTATTTTATTGTGATAACAATTATATGGAAACTCCCGGCGCATTTCGGCCGTCGTCGTCACCATCGCCGTGAGGTTCCGTATAAAGTCCAAGGGCGATAAAATCGTCGCCGCGCGCTGAATGCTGTATGTGCGAGTGAAAGCTTGCGAGGGTAAGCCGGCGTTAGCGGCTAAATCTCGTGCACGCAAGGGAGGGAAGCGGGAATGAAGCGCCTCGGCTTCCGTGGCGCGCGAGGCTCCTGGGGGAGGGTACGAAGGGCGGGGGGCGTTCAAATCCAGGTGGCCCGGGCAGTCGCGCGTGCCCGCCCGGGCCGCTGTATCTTGAAAGCCATCTGCGTCGGAGACACAGTCCACCGTGCGCTGTGTTTTCGCGGCGTAGTTCGCACTGATGCCAGACGCAACATGAAGGCCAATTCGCTCGCTGCTTCCCCGCGATTCCTCACTCCAGCGTTGTTACAGCGAGTTTCCGCGGTCATCGGGTGCGATGCGTTCAGGTTTGCTTGTGCGCGCGTGACACTATGCTTGTTAATTTAGTTATTATGCATATGTTTACAAGTTAATACGGCCGAAAAAACTACTATCTTTACTTCGTATAGCTGTCGACTGATTTGCCATCGCAATTGATGCTTCAACTCTCCAGCGAAACTGCGCCATTTTTTGTTAACAGCGGTAATTATTATTGCTGGAGGCATAAATTAATTAATTTGCGCATGGTAACATAAGAGGGTTTGAACATGAACTCGTCTGTATGAGCCCATCGAAGATAACAGCGCTGGAAACACGGAGGAGAAAGGAAGAAGACAGGACGACAAGATTGAGAGCAGTCTGGCTATTCACTGCGCCAATCTCGTCAGAGCCCCTTGACTCGTCCTCACCGACAAGGAGCACATACTTCTCCGGGACCACTCATGATGTATTCGTTCATTTTTATCTTCAGACCCATGCGCGACTGCTAGTTTCATTCTCCCACTATTTTCGTTCGCCCCTAGAGATTCCTTTTTAAGGAATCCCTAGGGGCGCTAGAATCCCTAGAGTCCATATTTGCGCACGCACAATAACACCAACTCTTGGCAGACAACGCTCGTCCTGTCTTTTTCCTTTCTCTTCCGTGTTTTTAGCGCTGTTTTCTTCGATGAAAACTGCGCATTTACTGCAACAAGCATACAGCTTAATTTCACGTAGGTACTGGTATTAGCCTCCGTATTCGCTGCTCCGCATTTCATGTGTTGTTCTCCATGTTCTGGTTTAGGACACCTGAGCAACGGAAGAAAACTGAACAATCAACAGTATCTCACCTTCTCTCCTATTTCAGTATGGTCTCGTGCAGGAAACGTATTGATATCCTTGACGAGTTCACAGGCTTCGAGCACTCGCCTGTAAAGAATCGGCTCATACGGTTTGCCGAAGAGGATGTTGTCCCGCAACGTCGCGTTGAACACGGTAGCCGCTTGAGGCACGTAGCCGATAGTTCCCTGGGGCATCGCAAAAACAACAAGAAATAAACCTTTAGTAGCATTGTTCTTAGTAGCGCTGGCTCTCATGCTACCTGCTGCGAAGCTTTAGTTGAACGATGCAAAGCAACCAGTTACAGCTTAGAGCGGAGCCTAATTCAGCGGATTCACTTTTACACAAACCCTACACCAGTGTTTTCTCCAATCCCTACACTAGAGCCCTAGAATCAATAGAATACAAGCTAGATTACATAGGGAGATACGTTACATGTCACTGGCACGTTGCCCATGTCATGGATTGGCGTTGTTCATTTGTTGCGCATAGTTACAGCGAAAGGTTAAGCAACGTGCTCGCTTTTACTTGGCTGATGATTAAGCCAAAAATACTTTTGTTCATTTCTGTGAGCTAAATAGAGTTTATTTCCGCTTTACTAGGCGCTATTGGATTTGGAAGTCACGCATTTCTAGAGGTATTGTAAAGTAGCTTGCGAAACAAGAGGTTTGCAGCTAGGTGTGTTCAAGTGTTAATTGTGCTGTGAGGCCATAGAGCCTTAGATCAATTAAGTACTCAAGTTTTCTCTGATCTTCTATTTTATGTCATGGTATTGAAATATATGAGCTTTTGCAAATTTCTTTGACTTGCGTGCGAAGCAATGAGCTTCATTGTGATCGCGCTTCCTCGCTCCAGTGGCACAACTCATATATGCTTTCGGCTGGTGCACATGGCAACGCATCCGAAATACTCTGCAGTGGTGAGCTACTTCCAAAAACTTAGTGTTCTTTTCCAGTTGAGATAACATGCAATACGTTTCTCGAGTAGAGGGGGCTTTTTGTTGGCGTACTGCAGCTCAACCGAGCAAAACATGTCTCAGGAATAAAAAATTTACAGCAGAACCCACTTCATGGTGACGGTCGACAGTAATTCGATTAGCATTCAAGCAATGTAGCGACACATTGTCACCACCGAAACGCGTCATGCATGAGCCGTCGACTGCAGCCGGGGGATGGATGGATGGAAGAGGCTGAACCCTTTAAATCGGGCGGTGGCACACGCCTTGACTATTACCATATTTTGTACTTTGTGGAGAGTGAAATTTCACCCCTGCCTTCATTTTAGCCACCAATCAGATAACCTCCGTTTGGTTATTTCTACCCGGCTTAAAGTCTATTTTGCCTCTACTGTCCCTAAACCCAATGCTTTGAAAAAATCAGCCCATTGTTTTGCACTGTAGGGTTAAGCCCCTTACAAAAAAGAATGAGGTGTTCAGCCGTTTCCTCTTCCACTCCACATGCACCGCACAACGTGTACCTTGGTACTTGACTCAGTACATCTTAGTCCGAATACTCCCGTCCTGGCGTCAAACAACAAAGAGCTTCGCCTAGAATTATCATAGATTTCTTTGGAAATTTCGTGCTTCAAAGTTCTGTAGTTCCCAGTGCTCATTTCGTCTGCATCCCTGTTTCCATAGACGCTCTCTCTTTCTTTAACCTTTTTCTTAACCGCTGTTTCCTGGTTTGCACCCCTCCTGCATTCCAACTATTTGATTGACAATTTGCTGGTCCACATCCTCCATTTTGTCTCAACATTCCTCATGTACAAATAACTGAAAAATCTCCTTGCCCACCGCTTTTCTGCCATTTCTCTCAATCGCTCCTCAAATTCCATCTTGCTGCTGGCTTGCCTGCCCTCGAATGACGTCCATCCCATGTCACCCTGTACCCCTGATTTGGTGTATTTCCGTGTGCTCCCAGAGCCAGTCTACGTACCCCTCGCTGCCTAACTTCCAACCTTGCTCGAACCTCTGATCTCATGCACAGGACCGCATTACCGAAAGTCAAACTAGGGACCATCACCCTTTCCAAATCCCTCTCACCACTTCGTACCTATTGTAATTCCACAGTGCCTTATTTTTCATCAGAGCTGCATTCCTGCTACCTTTATTCGTTACATATTTTTCATGTTGCGTTAAGTACTCAGCCCCATTGTTTATCCACACTACAAGATATTGTATTTATCCACTACCTCCAGTGTTATCTCCTGTATCCTATGCTCACTGCCCTGATTATCATTAAAAATCACGACTGCCGATTTTTCTTTACTAAGCTTCAAACCTAAGCTATCTACCTATTTACCACAGATGTCCATTAATCCCTGCAAGTCTTCCTTGCTGTCAGCCATAAAGCCATAAGCACGATGTCATCCGCGTACATCAGTCCTGGTAATGACTGTTTAATCCATTCTCCTTGCTTGAAAAAGGAAAGGTTTAAGCCAAATCCGCTCCTCTCTAATTTTTTCTCTAATCCTTGTAAACACAGCATAAACAACAAAGGTGACAGAAGGCACGCCTGCCTAAGCCCCTGCTGTATCTCTAAATGCCCAGATACCTTGTTTTCCCATTTTATAAGCACCTTGTTACTTTTATAGATATCTTTTAAAAGATTTCTTACTCCATCTTCCACATCTAGAGTACCCACTATGTCCCACAAATCCTTTTGGATTACATTGTCATAGGCTCCCTTGATATCCAGAAATGCAAGCCATAGGGGCCTGTGTTCCTTTTCTGCTATTTAAATACATTGCGTCAATCAGAACAGATTATCTTCTAACTTTCTTTGTTTCCGGAATCCATTTTGTAGTTCCCCAGCACCTCCTCGCTCTCCACCCATGCCTGCAGTCTGTCCTTTACAATCTGCACCACCACCCTGTAAACCACTGACGTCACTGCTATGGGACGGTAGTTGTTTATGTCGGCTTTGTCTCCCTTTCCCTTGTATATCATGCTCATCCTGCTCAGTCTCCACCCGTCGGGGGCTTTACCTTCCATTATCGTTTTGCTCATGCCTCTCTTAATGCTTCTTAGATTTTGGGCCCAATGTCTTTATTAACATAATTCGGATGCCATCAGGACCTGTCGACGTGCTACTAGGAACCCTCTCTCTGCCCTTTCCCACTCGCTTTGTTCAAGTGGAGCCACTGCACTCTATCCTCCCCTGATTGAGCACATGCTACGTTTCGTTCTTTAAATTTTTCTGTCATCATTGTTCTGATATGTTCTATTGCCTCATCTCCCTATAGTCGAACACCTTGAGCTGTAACTATAAACCTCTGCTCTATGCTAGTCTTATTACTCAAGGAGTTGAGATGTTTCCAAAATTTCTTCGCTGCTTTCCATCCTTTTTGTTTACTTCTGACAACCATTGGCTTCCCTTTCTTCTAATCTTCTCATTGATCAAATGGGATGCTTCCCTTCTACAGTTTAAGAAGTTATCCCATTTTCTGTCTACATCGGCCTCTGGTTCACCCTTCTGCTTTGAATATCTGTGTTACCTGGATGCTTCCTCACGTTTCTCCATGGTCTTCTTAACCTCCTCATCCCACCAGCTCTTGGGTTTACGTCTTCTGATCCCTTTGGGCGTGACTCGTACCTTAGCAAGCTCTAACTCAAATAGCCCTGTTAAATTTGCATATGGCCATTCTGTTTTAGTATCCTCTAAAATTACTTACTCAATTTGTTCGGTTGCTATTTCCAGCTGCTTTTCCGAGTAAATATCCCACCTGGTTGTTCATCTTACCTCCTACCTACTTTCATTTCTCTTCCAAAACTCAGATTAATACGTTGTGATCACTACCTAGACTTCTGGAGCCATATTCATCTATGTTCATTACCTTTAGCCTATCATGCATCCTATGTGACATTAGTGCATAATCTATCGTCGACTGCAGGCTCCCTACCTCCCATGTTATTGCCCTTCACACTTCTCAGTACTGTTCCATACAACTAAGTCATGGCTTTCACACATATCCAGCATCATGTTGCCTGTTGAGTCTGTGTACCCGTCCATGTCTTCGTTCATGTCGCCTAGTATAATAATCTCGCACCCTCCTCCTAGCTGATTATTGTCACTTGGTATGCATTCCAGCATTTTTTGTTTTCCTCTTTGGCATTTGCGCTTGTCCACAGGTATGCAAGTCAAGGAGTCTCTGCTCTCCTGCAACTTTCCCTTTTAGCCATAAATACTCCTTGCATACCTCTTTGACCCTTTTGGCAATTCATACTTTTATGAAGAATGCCCCAATTCCATCCCTTTTCTGCGCCCTCTGTTCTATTGCAATATTCCCAGCATAATCAGGTTTACAGGGTGGTTGTTCTATGTCCCTAATAGGCTAAGATGTGTTCCCACAAACCCTACGCCATCAGCTTTTCCTGCCTTAGTTGCTCGTCTATCTCTTCCCACTTCAGCCTATTCCTGCACCTTGCATGTTAATATACCCTATGTCCGAATAACCTTGCCACTATGCTTACGTGTATTTCTTCTACAGACTCTGCGTTTCTTGAATCTTGGGGCTCTCCGGGTCCGTCTTTATCTACAGTGGTGGCCTCAGGCTCTGGGTCCCCCCAAAAAAAGCCATAGCTTGGCGCCCTATCCTACTACCTACGCTCCCGCCCGTGGCACCTGTAGTGAATGCCATCCTGTGCAAAGGGTGGGAGCCAGACTCGTACACTTCCCGGTTTACCTCCATTATGCCGTACCCAAGTGGTCTGCTCAGACCCCTAATGACCCGGTTAGCCTTAACCACACTCCGTTCCATCCCGCTAGCCTGGCCCTGGACCTCTGGGATTGTGCATGGTTACATGCACATTTGCAGAGGCTTCTCTGAGTTTGCGCAACCCAACCTCTGTCTCTTTAGGTTCTGGCTCCTTCCCTTCAGAACATCGTTGGACCAACATGAAATACGACCAGATTTCGTGCTCCATGTTGTCCCATACCATCTTCTGAGCTTTTCCATTGCGTCAACCATGCACTTCCCTGACTGGGCCTCCACCCTCATCCTCCCGTCCGCCTTCACTTTTGTAAGGACCCCTGCTCAGCCCTCACTACGTTGGAGTCCCCACCACCATGACCCTTCACTCTACACGTTCGCCTTCCGCCTGCGATTGCTGTCCTCCAGTTAGCGGTAGCTGGTTCTCCACCTGCCGTGCGCCACTGACATGCGGCGACGGGCTCCCTGCTGCTCGTCCCGTCTCCACCCGAAGCCTGCCGCGCTACATCGCTGTAGCGTTGTCGAGCCCCGTGTTTCCGCCTGCTCTCGCCCGCTGTTCTACGGCCCTAGGTGTCCCTCGCTGCTCTCATAGCATGCCTCTGCCTGAGACTCCGCGCTGTCCTCGCCGTCGCCTGTGCCATTAGCGCCTCCATCCGCTCTTCCAGCACGACCCACTTTTCCCGTTCTTCTTGTAGCTCGCAGCTACTCGCTCCACCAGGTTGGCGTCGGCCCCGTGCCTGTCAAGCAACTCGCGATCCGAGTTTCGAGCTCTATCCTCCCCTCGCTCCACCTTCAGCTTCCCTTGAGCTCCTCCACACTAGCTGCCCATTCCCCTTCCATCCGCCGCATAGCCCCCTTAAGTTCTTCACACAGCCTGCACGCGAAACTAGCCTCCTCAGCGTCGGCTAAACTTGCGAAGTGCGTTTCGTCCAAATAACACCACGTTGCACTCCTCGCACTGCACCAGCTCGCCATCACCCCGACTTCCCTAGCCTACCGCTCCATCGCCCGCAGACCTCCTAACGAGAAGCCCGCCAAAATACCTGAAGAAAGCCCCACGGTAAGCCCTACGGCAATCTCGCTGTCGGCTACCTCCGCTAGCTTCCCTTAACGCGGTTTGAAAGTGCCGCTCTTCACTGATTTCACAATGCAACACGTCCGCCACGACCCGCTTCCAAAAAATACAGAGTTGCCTACTAACATCCAATCAAAATAACCAAGAAACTAAAAAAAGCACGAAAAACAATATATATATATATACAGAGTGTTTCAGCGAACACTTTCAAAAATTCTTAAAGGTTGCCCTCCCGCCTCACCGACCATCGGACACATATACGGCGCGCGCGGGCAGCCAACGGCTGGGCACAGTTGCTGTAGTATACGCTTGCTTAAAAGAAAGCATATCCAGAGAATTTAGGTTGTGCTGGAGGAAGAGACGCGCGCGATGACGTGACTTCCAACAGTGGGTGCTGGTGCACATGAATAAAACAACAAAAGAATCTTCGGCATGTGCAACACGCAACTTCTTAGCACCTGGACCGTCTTTGTGGCAATTGAGAAACAACAAGATGAAGACTGTCAAAATATATGCGCTACACTTTAAAAAATATCTAGTGTTTATGTAACCATAACTTAACGAGAGGTAACAACCAAACCTAAACACTCAGACGTACGAAGCTAAACGATAAAGATGTAACCGTTGAGAGAACCAAGCTAAACATAAGATTAATCGTACCTCTCGCTACGTACACCCAGGCATAACTGAGTTAAGCCACAGCCAATTTTTTTCAACCAAACGCACTCCAAGTCTCGGATGCCCTCTAGCCCTCCGCTCAAGAGCCGCGCATGCGCTGTCGAGCGTAGGACAGCAGGACGATGGTGGCACTAACAGAAGGAACGCACCTCGACCGTCCGTGTAATTGCTGCGGCAATAAAATTAGGGTTTTGGCTGTTCTTTGAGCTTGAGACATCTTAGACATCACGCAGCAACGACAGAGCTTGCCCACGACGTCTCATCATGTCATGCACTCTCATACAGGCGTGGCCTTAAGTGCAGAAGGGTGTGACTGGTCAAGTGTGGAAAGAAGAGTGAGCCGGTGAGGGAGTGCACGTGAATGTGAATGCAAGAGACTGTGGGCACGCGAGTGAACGCGGGTGACCGCAGCTGAGCAGAGGCTAGTATGAGCGAGCGAATGGCGGCGGTGGATGTGCATGTCGACGTGGATGTGCATGTCGGCGGGGCGAGTTTGACTTGACGTACCAGATTGAGTAGCTGCTATATAGAGTGCTGGAGAGTGAGTTTACATGAGTATGAAAGTCAGCTCGAGAGTATCACTGAATGTGAGCGGGAATGAGTACGAAGCATGTTTGCGTGCCTGTGAGAACCAACGCGAGTTCATCTCACTTCTTTGGGCAGCAGAACCGACACATATCAATCGCGCAAACTAATTGTGCAACGCAGACGATGAGATACGAAGTAATAGACAGTTTTAGAATAACGTTTCCAGCCAAACGTAAACGCATTATGTACGTAACAAATGGCGCTATCCTTACTGTGCATGCTCAGTACGTTATTTTGTTTCAGTGGTTTACGTGCGCTATGATAACGTACGTTATTTAAGAACTGTCTAATGTTGCTTCTCAGTAAACTAGAAAGAAAGAAAGTAAGTTTGAACAGCTTCAATCTCTTTAATAAGCATGTAACTGCGTTCAATCCATCACATTGACGCTCAGTGTATTCCATTACACGATTATTGTTCTTGCGCTTTATGCAGAGTGTAATCGTAATATCATGCATTTTATCCTTGACAGATTGGGCCTCTGCACAGCTCGTAGACAAAGTGTTATTGTATTGGCGTGATCTTAAGATTTCCTTTAAGTGAAAAACAACTAATAATATCGCCCACTTTGTTCTTCGTTTTAAGAATCTGCGTTGTTCATGAGCAGATGCTGCGAACTGCCAACATAAACATTGTATTTTAAAGACCCCTCCAATGGGGTCTTTAAGGTAATAAAGTGAACTGAAGTGAACTGAAGCTCTATTTTTGTATTATAAGTACAGATTCCTGTGTCAACCATTGCTATATGGTTAGCTTCTGTCGCACTCGGCAGGACACTGAAATGACTCATCACGGAAGCGCTCATGTTCCTGGCCCACTGGTATGTCCACAGTCTCTTCCTGTATCTATTGCGTAAATTAACTTTGCCCTATTTGCAGATTGTGTATAACGCTGTTACACTTAATACAATAGAGAGTTTTAGCAGAGCGTTCACCGTCCGTTTTGCTCAGACCGGTGTACGCTAGCAATTTGCTCACAACCGCTTAGGGGAACGCTAGTGCCTGTGCACACAGCGCTAATGCCAGCGACGGCTTCTCTCGCTCCGTCAATTGAGCGCACGTGATGGTTCTTGCACTTGTATTTTAGGGGCGAAGCTCCTTAGGGTGTGGGTCGTTCCCTCCTCTGTAGTAGTAGTAGTATGTAGCCACCTGTAGTTTTATGAAGTGTTCACTAGATGGCTTTCCGGTTCCGGTTCCACTTTGCACGCGTTCGGTGCGAACGCGGGCAAAACGCCGACGGCGTCGACAACAGTTTTGCGCGTTGCTGGTGCTGCTGCATGTCCAACTTTATACAGCTGATAAAACTACCTTGAGTCGACCCCATGGCTGCTTCGCATACTACTCAGGGAAGACGGTGTAATTTTCTCTCTCGTTCCCGACGCGCGCTCTCTTTATCTCTCGTCCGTAGCTGTGGTTTACCCGAATGATCCCCCGGTGCTTCGCCCACTCATCATCACTCACTTCGTGGATATGCTCCTTTTTTTCTTCGTCGTTTGGCAGCCGAACTGATAGCTCATCGTTCGCAGCTCGGCAAGCCGCACTTATAAGAAGTACGATATCTAAGCAGTTCTCAGCAGTGGCTGTGATCGCGTGAAATCTGAGCGGAGTGGAGCGTAAACGGCGCTCTGCTAAAGCTGACCGAAGTTCGGGTCAACCAGCGAATGCCCGGCCACCCACTCACTCCCGAAAATAAAACCACGGAAAGGGGCTGTTATGACTTGGGATTGTTCTTACGTCACCATAAGGGTTTCAGTGTAGCGCTACTATAGTACACGAACGCCATGTGTGTGTGTGTGTGTGTCTCTTTTTCCTCTTTATCCGTGTAATAGTTGCGTCATACCGACAAGTCTTCATAAGTGGGGAGGCCTGCCCAAAACTTGCCCGTAAATGGTGTTGATATTCCCGTAAGGAGAAGTGGTCAAAGTTTCACTTGATTTAAATACGAAGAAACTTTTGCATAAAACAGATATGGTGGTCAGCTCTAATGACGAAGCCAACAAACTTTGACTTGTTCTTCTGGTTGTGGGCAAGAGTTATGCATCTCAATAAACACGCGCCGTGGTAAGTCCGAGGGCGCGGGATCAAATGCCTGCCGCAGCGGTCGCATTTAGATGGGGGAAAATGCCAATACGGCTATGTACCCTGCACTGGGTGCACGTTAAAGAACCCCGAGTGGGCCAAAATAATCCGGAGGACCCTGGTACGCTGTGCCTCATGATCATATCTCGGTTTTGAACGTGAAACCCCAGAATTTATTTCAGTGTCAATAAATACAACGTATTGAGGTCACCTAAACGTTCAACCGCCCCATTTTGATTCGAAATATTTGTGATACTATGCATCAGAAATCATGCTTTATTTAAGTAAGCTCCATCATTAACAGGTCTGCAGAACCGCTATAATTGACAAGCTGAAATTTGCTGGTAATAAATCAAACTGGTCATCCTGCACATGTTTGTAGATTCCTGCAGACTGGCTTCTAGATTTAACAGTGTTACGGCGTGACGTTCGCAGTAATCTGTCTACCGTACCGTTGGGTCTGTTAACACAATCCTGAGTTAGTTCTTCTTTCGTTTCACTATATGGCCTGGCGCTGCACTCACGTTGATGCGAGCGATGCCTTTAACACGATGTAAGTCTCCGAGGATGGCAGACAGAAGCGTGGACTTGCCGCTACCGACGAAACCGATGATCGCCACGAGTGAACCAGCTGGCACGCTTAGATTGATTCGTTCCAGCGCTGGCTCGCAGTCTTCCCGGTTCGTCCGCGAGTAGGTGCAGTCTTGGAGAAACACTTCGCCTGCGCGAGACAGCGATGTGCGGGTTTACGTGACGCTGACAGCAACGTCTAAGATGACCGCTGAACGTTTGCTGCCATGGCCAATTCAATTGCTGACTTTTAGGCGCACTTCGGCAGAACTCGGCAACCGACGACCAAAGGCACGGGACATTTACTCCCGTGTCCATAAATGCATCTCCACCTGAAGCCCATGCTTGGATAGACCTAAATGACACCTTGCCTGAACGCGCCCAGTACGCTCAATGCGTTTCTTTCGGCGCGTTCACGCCAGGCGTCATTTAGGTCAAGTCAATCATGGACTTCAAGTTAAGATGCGTTTATGAATACGGGGGTAAGCCGCTTTCCGTGGTTTGCTGCGTAATATGGCTTTCCTCGTTGCGTCTTCAGTTCGAATCAGTGCCCGTGCAAGTCAGCAGCTCGAAAATAAACTAGCTGCAGCCGTTAGATCAACGTATACACAATAATACAATATTATACAATAGCACAATCACTTCTGCAAGATTATTACATATAAACAAAAAAGAAAAGTCCGTGGAGACCTAAGTAGTTCGAATGAGTTGTGAATGCGAATGCAAAAATGTCCACTTGAACGCTGCTGAGCCGTCGTTCGAGCTATGAGCTCCTCGCGCGTAACGAGCGCGTTGAAACGCTTGGTGCGTTATGTTTTGGCCTTACCGAGGCGCAGTTAGAATGCAGCGAGTGCTTGCGCGGACAAGGAGCGCGCGCATAACACAGGCTTCCGAGAACGAGAGCGAAGTTGATGTGTCGTAACACCTCCTTGTTTAGGTGGTGTTGTGTGTCGTCGCGGCGATTCCCTCGCCCCTTACGCAACACCTGGCGCGCTACTGCCCATGAGGTGTCCCCTTTGGCCGGCTCTGCTCCGTCGAGGCGCGCTCGTGACGCGGAGTCGCAGCCAACAGGAATTTAGGTGCGTTTCGCTGCTACAGACGCCGGACGCCGGCTTTTTGCTCAATGACCCATTGGACACTTTCGCATCAGTACTTGCCGTGCGCCTAGAATCGCTCCAGCGTGGAATTGATAAGGAGCGATATACGGTTAGCTGTGCACTTTGGCCACCTCTGCGAGCCTCAGCAATGCCGATGTCTGGTGAGTTAGAGGAAGAGTGTTCTGTAGTTATGAGGTTCTTAATCAAAAATAATATATATATATATATATATATATTATATATATATACTGTGAGCAGTCTATTACCGCTTCATCTTCTTCATCTGTACATAATCATCATGGCCAGCGTCATTCTTTAATTTCGGCGCGCGGCCTGCGAAATAAACCGTCGAGGTTTAACAGCTGTCTCGCAAGTGGTGGAGGCTGCTCTGATACCTTGGTCCTCTACGACTTCGAATTTCCCTGGAGCTTCGTTCTGATCGCTGCTTGCTCCGCCTTTCCGCCATAATGCCCCAAGAAGATCCACCAGGAGCCTTCGGCGTCACCGTCTCTGCCCCACGGCCCTTTCTTCATGGACCACCAGCACGCGGCAGCGCGATCCCACCATGTTCGCTGGCTTTCGTAGTGACGACGTAGACGGCTGGCTGGGCAATTATGACCGCGTGAGTGAGTCTAACCGGTGGGATGATTTTCACAAGCTTCGCAACGTCGCATTCTACCTCACTGACGTTGCCAGGACTTGGTTTCTTAACCATGAGAGCTCCTTGCCTGACTGGGCGGCATTCAAACACCAGCTTCGGCAGACTTTCGGTGCCCCAAACGTCTGCTCTGAGTTCGCCAAGAAAAAAAATATGTAAAGTTGATGTACGCATGAAACTTCCTGGGGAAACATACATCTCTCATATCGAGAAAGTCCTCACCCTTTGTCCCCGTGTTGACGCCACCATGACGTAATCTGATCGTGTTCATCATACCCTAAAGGGCATTGCCCCCGTTGCGTTCAACGCACTGGCGATCAAGAATCTAAATACCGTTAACGATGTAATCGCGACTTGCCAACACCTGTACGCTCTGCAGGCCACCCGTTTACAACCTGTCGACTGTGACATGTCTCTTTCCTCGGATACAGACCTGCGTATGCTGATTGGGACTCTCATACGCGAAGAGCTCCAAGCGCATGGCCTGCTCAGTTCTCTCGTTCTTCAGCCTCAACCTTCGGTTCCTGGCCTGCGCGACATCATCAAAGAGGAGCTGTCCTCCATGACCTGTACTGTGGCTGTGCCCCTCCTTCGCCGTCGACCTCGTATGCTCAGGTTGCGGCTATGCAACCAGCGTTCGTTCCGACAGCGCTTCCTGCTCCTTACTGCTCCCAACCATCTGGCGACTCTAGCACCCCGTACGTCTGCCTCAGCAATTTACACTACCCGGCCATTTGATTATTGCGGTATTCGCGGGCACATATCGCGTTTTTGTCGAAGACAACAGGACGAACGCCGTGGCTACGATGCTTATGAGAGAGACCCGTTGCTTCCTCCGAGACCCACCAGCGCCGGCTTCTCCACGCTCACTTTCTCCACCTCCCAATCCCGAAGCGCTCGCAATTACCGTCCAGGGCGCCGCCGCTCGCCCTCCCCTCTCCGACGCTCGACATCACCCCTGCAACCGGCCACCCGCACTCCTTAATACCGATCGGAAAACTATATGGTGCAGTTTTTGGAGGGAAAGCAGCATGGCTCGCACAGACTACAATTCCTCCAGCGTGCCCGGCCAATACTTCATTAGTGTGTGTAGAAGCTGTCCCAGTTCCAGAATTCAATGATACGGGAGCTGACTTGTGCTCTCGCCTACGCAAGGTTACTACACCTTACAATGGTGCTATTCTATGTGGCGCAAATAATGTTGTGATTCGGCCATCGGCGCAATGCACCGTTCGAGTTTCGATTGACGGGATCGCCACCATATCCAGTTCGCAGTGTTGACTTCCTGTGCTCACATGCTTATACTAGGGTGAAACTTTCTCTCTTCGGGGTCTGCTTTCATCTCGTGCCGTTAACGCCTCGTTAAGTTGACAGAGACCGACAATTCCGACGACGTGGACGAACCGCGCCTTCGCTTATGAACTGCTGACAACTGCATGGTGCCACCTGGCCGCGAACAACTTCTTGTAGTAAACTCTGAAATCACCGATGGTGACGTTTTAGTTGTACCGTGATCCCATTGCCTATCAAAAGGGATTGCTCTGGCACCCAGCCTTGTTCCCTTCACCAACGGCACGGCCACTTTGGTTGTACCCAACCCAACCACTAAGCCAGCCTACCTAAAGGCGCTGTTGTCATTTGCGTCTTGGACACTCAGCCTGTGTCTGTGCTTACCTCGACTACTGCTGTTTCAAAACCACCCTCAGCTATAGATGCGGTCCCTGCTTCTGTTATCGCTAGTGCAATCAGTACCGATATAACACCACAGCAGACGGAGGAGTTACTGGCGTTGTTATCCAAGCATAAAAACTCCTTTGACGTTCACTCTCCTTTTCTGACAGACTTCTGCGACGGCTCATCGCATACACACAGATGTAACTTCCATCGTGCGCCGGCGGCCATATCGCGTTTCTTCCGCCGAACGCCAGATCATCGATACCCCGTTGCCGACATGCTGTAATGAAGCATAATCCGCCTTCCTCAAGCCCTTGGTCGTCACCTGTCATTTTGGTGCGTAAAAAAGACGGCTCAGTGCGATTTTTCGTAGCCTAGCACGCCTTCAACAAAATAACCCGCAAAGATGTATATCTACTGCCCCGAATCGATGATGTGTTAGATTCATTACAAGGCGCGGAGTATTATTCCAGCCTTGGTCTACGCTCCGAATACTGGCAGATTCCCATGCACGAAGAAGACAAGGAAAAAAAAAACGATTCTGTTTCTCACGATTTACTGATTTTCAAACTTTCCCTTCTTAATATTGACGCCAAGCCATGGCTAAAGGATTTCCTCTCTAACAAGGCCCAGTATGTCACCGCTAACGAATTTACATCAGACCTTGTTCCGTAACATCCGGTGTACCACAAGGATCGGTACTCGGTCCCCTGCTTTTTTTCATCTATATTAATGACCTTCCTGACTGTATCTCTAATTCAATCATTAGGCTGTTCGCGGACGATTGTGTCATCTATCGCAAGACAACTAACAATAGTGATTCTCGTAAGCTACAGGACGACCTGGATAGTGTATCCAACTGGTGCATCAAATGGCGAATGCAGCTTAACATAACTAAATGCAAAGTAGGCGCGTCTCCTCTAGCTTTACCCCCTCTGATATATTCCCATACTCTACTAATGGCACTGCCCTGTCGGTTGTTCACTCATATAAGTATCTTGGCCTGTATATCCTAACAACCTTTCATGGAACATGCATGTTGAATATGTCACTAACAATGCTAAGCGAACCTTAGGCTATTTGAGACGAAACTTTGCATCATCACCCCTCACTAAAGCTTACTCTATATAAAACTCTCGTCCGCCCGAAATTAGAATATGCTTGTGCCATATGGGACCCTGCTCACACCAATCTCGTCATTTCCTTTGAAAGCTTTCAGAACCGCGCCGCCCGTTTTATTCTCTCAAATTATTAGCGTCATTCTAGCGCACGTGCATGAAAAGAACACTAGATCTGCCTGACCTTTCATTACGTGGCAAGTATTCTCGTCTCTGTCTTTTTCATAGAATATGTTACCTTAACCCTTCTCTTAAAGAAAACCTTTTCACCACACCCAGTAACTATGATCTCGTATCGACCATCAAGAAAATTGAAGTGCCATCTTGTCGAACTCATTTGTACCATTCTTCCTTCTTGCCAAGAACCGCCAATGAATGGAACCGCCTTCCCGCCTCTACAGTCTCCATTTATGACGCCACTAACTTCAAGATTGCCGTTCAAAGTGCCTTGTAGTTTAATCTTTCTGTTCTTGTTCTGTACTGCAAATATTGTATATTTTCACCACTCCTTTCTGTTGTGCCTAGTAGGACTTGAAAGTATGTATATAATAATAATAAAATAAATAAATAAATAAATAAATATAAATAATAAATAAATAAATAATAAATAAATAATAAATAAATAAATAAAGTACAAGAAATAAAAATAGGAAGTACAAGCAACTCAATGCGGTGGCGAATGTCGTCGATGAAACACGAGCAGTACACTGTCCGTCGGGGTGAATGAATGCATTATTAGCACCGCAGAATAGGTCCAAGATAAGGCGTTCTGACTTTTCGGAGCCGCGAACACAGATCACTACGAAGAACAGACACGGCGGCACCGGTATCGACAAGAGCTGACACAGGTAACCTTTAACAGTTACAGAAAGCATGTTGGCCGGGCGAACAGGAGGAATTTTTGAAGACCGATAGGAAGCAGTTTTCTCTCAAGAACTGCAACAGTTAGTTTTCGAGGTGCTGGGACGCAAGATGGGAAATGGGGCGAAGCGGTGACGTAGAGCGCCGGTAGGGCGAAGTAGAACGACGTCTGGCCGAACAGGAACTATGGAGTGGATTGAGGGCAGCGGGAGGACGGAGAACGCTGCCGAGCAAACGAGTACGCCCCGGGATAGTAGCTGTCATGTCGGCGGGTACGGTCCATCTCATACTCAGCATAGCTCTTCGTTCACCCTGCTGGCGACGGCGGCAGAAGCGAGATATATAACCGCGTATACCGCAGTAAAAACAAACCGGACGAGGTGGACGCCACTGAGGGTAGGATGGCGCAGCAAGCGCCCTGGTGTCCATCGAAGCGAAATGGCCATAGGTCACTTCAGTAGGAACAGAGGTCACGGCAGGGTTGGTAGCGAAGCAACATCCGCGTACGTGGGCGTTGGGTGCGCTACGGTAGTAAGAGGCGTCGTGGGGGTAGTCATGGCTGTCAACTCTTGCTTTACGACCTCGCGCAAGTCGAAGGTTGGGGTTGGGACACAGGCAGCAGGAGAAAGCCGTAGGTCTTGTCCTTGAAGCTCGTCGCGGATGATGCTGTGGATGAGAGCACGCAGATCAGAATGATGGGGAACCAGAAGATCGCTGTTGTCCTTTTGAAGACTGAAGAGACTGCAGCGCGTCTAGGCGCTGGCAAGTGGAAGTGATGTCTTGAACGGAAGCCGGATTTTGCACGATTAAGGCGCTGAACTCGACAGAGGCAATGCCTTTTTATATGTGTCGAACACGTTCGGCTTCTGTCATGCTAGGGTTCGCACGTCGGCATAGAGCCAAGACATCCTCTATGTGTGACTCGTGCGGGAGTTGGAGGCGCGTGGCCAGCTTCTGTTTGGCGACTTCTGCACGGCCAGACGAGGAAGCGAAGATTTCCGCAGCTTGGTGGTAAACACCAACCGGCGATGTCAGCTTCGTGGTTGAAATACCAGGTCTTGGCAACACCGGTCAGATAAAATGCGGCGTGCTTTAATTTCTGGGTGTCGGTCCACCGATTGCACGAACTCACGTGGTCGTAGTTGTCGAGCCATTCGTCGACATCATCACCGCGGAGTCCCGCAATGACAGGGGATCGCGTTGAGGGCTCGTCACAGTCCAAGAGGGCACCGCAGGCGGAGTCGTCTGTGTGGTAGGGTTAGAGGCGCCGGAAAAGCCGTGGTTGGAAGTGTCCATCGTTGTAGGGGTAGCCGGGCGCAAGCGGCTACCGGAACGTAGCTCCAGGGAGGACGGGAACGCGAGAGGACGTCGGGGTCCTGACGTACCTCCACCACTTTATAAGGCCGAGACCGACCAAGCTGTCAAGCGCTTTTTTTATTCCCAAAAGGAAATGCCCCAGCTCATGCGCGAAGTAGTAGAGGGATGATGATGAGGCTATGTACAAATCAAAACGGGGAAGTGCGTTAATAATGCTGACAATATATGTATACATGAAGGCAGTATTTCTTCATATCCGGTGTTTAATAAATTAAAAGAAGTGTAGGCGCACGTAGAAAAACAAAAACATCTAATTTCGACGTTTCGGCCGGGGTACGGCCTGCATAGAGAGTCTGATAAAGGCCGGACCCGGTCTCGGAATCGTCGAAATTCAACGTTTTTGCTTTTCTGCGTGCGTCCGCACTCATATATATATATATATATATATATAATATTATTATATATATATATATATATTAGGGACGAGGGAGGCGCCGGCGCCATTGCGCGGGCTTCGCCTGTTCTGCCGTTCTTCGCCTTTTTCCCCGTCCGCGCCGCCTAACGGTTCCCGCGGTGGCGCTGCCCTCGCGGGGGTTTGCGCTGAGGGCGGGGCGCCGACGTCACTACTCAGCCGCGTCGGCTGCTAGCGGCGGGGCGTGGCTCTCTTATTCCGGGACCAGCGCACGGTACGTAACATGATTTCATCTCGTCCGCCGACACCTTTGTAACTAGGACTAGAGCTAGCGCACGGTGCCTTTGCCCGTGTGGGGAGCGCATACTTTGTGCTGATCCTTTCCCGACGCTAAGCCGACGAGCGGTGCCTAGTGCTCGCGCGAGGTCGTACCACGCCGAGCCGCACTTGCCGAAAGCCCAAGCCGAAGGAGATTGCCCGAGCTCTCGCGAGTTGACCCATTGGTTATCGCCAGAGCAAGTAGCATAGCCGCCGAGACTTTCCTAGTGGCGTGTCCCAGCTTGAGCCTGTGCTCTCGCAGCGACGTGCTATAGGCGCCTGTTATTGTATTTTCGCCCTGGTGCGGGACCCCTTTGGTTCCCCGCCGCGCGGGCGTTTGTGCAGTGCTGGTGCTGACGGATTCAATAAACGGTTTCCGTCCACTCAGGGCTTGACTGTGGTTTTGCGTGCGCCGCTCGTAGCCCCTTGCGGTCTCTGAGCCCGCGCGCGAGCGGTGCTGGAGGCGACGGCTGATGCGGCCCTGTGGCTCGCTTCGCTAAGCTCGAACCCGCGGTTGGTCTCGTGTGAGAGACCAACAACCAACAATATATATATATATATATATATACCCTGGGAGGGTTAGCCAGCGCCACCACTGTCGGATATATATATATATATATATATATATATATATATATATATATATATCTAGTCGTAACACAAATACGCCTGAAAGTGGATGTGAAAACGGCTCCGCGGAAGTTCAATGGCAAGAGCATCGCACGCGTAATGCGAAGACGTGGGATCGTTCACCACCTGCGGACAGTTGTTTTTTCATCCATTTTCATTTTCCCTTAATTTATCATTTCTTTCATTCAATTAGTAAGTACAAGCAATTTCCCCTATGTTGTTCTTGGTGTGATTGTTTGTTGGCTTCTTATGATTGATAAATAATAATCGAGCCCCTCCTTTACCTTTGTTCTCGTTCATATATATATATATATAATATATATATATACATAAGTTGCACGTGACGTCAGTTCCTGCCTTCCGGTTTTGCGTCCGCCATTACCGAGCACATACGTCGTGGTGCCGAGCAGCGGAGCTGTGTTTACGTCCGTGCGGCGGATCGTTTTGCTTTGTGCGTATGCTTTAATCGATTGCCTTGCGCGCATGGCGAAGGAGAATTGTGCAGGACTTTGTCCTGCATAGTTTGATGAACTTGTGGGACCAACGCGGGCCAGGTACAAAGAAAAATCGCCCTATGTGACGGCGTGGATCCATATCGGCTACCAGTTGGTGCGCAAGCCGCTGGTAATGCAAGCCTACTACCACCGGTTACCCATGTTGACATTATAAATTATCTCGTGTTATCAACAAAATACATTATAAATTATCTAGTGTTATGTTTCATTAGATCATATGAAGGCTTACAAGTCGCTCGACTCGCACAACTACTTTACGAGCGGATGGGTCCGGAACCTCATTGCGCAGAAGTTGCCGTCTTAGCTAGTTGTCTTGCTTAGCCAGGTGAGTTGAATGCACTCGCCATTTCATAGCTGTGATAAAAAAAAACAGCAATAACCACATAAAGGATCGACATACATCAGCCTAAGTGAAATTGAAGCTTCAACTCGCGTCGGCCACGCGGCGATGTCGCCGAGCGGGGATAACGTACACCGAATTTCACAATCTGGATCAGAAATGAGCCAACGCAGAGTGAAAGCAAAAAAAAAAAAAAAAAAAAAAAACACCTGTTTCCCTGCTATCCGTTAAAGGAAAGCAGCTTTAGTGTGTCTACTGCCGACTGTATTTTTTACTGCCCCTGAGTCCCTGTTCTTTTCCTTAAATTACTTGGATTACCTGCAACGGGAGCACGACAGCTGCTTTCAAGACTTGTGCATGATCATTACCAGCTTTGTGTCAGCCAACAACACTGCAAACAGCAATTGTGGTGCTCAGTCACCACATTTTCTTCTTCTTTCTTTGCTTGCAGCCGAACACAAGAAGAACAACTGTTGTAAGGAATAGCAAAAAAAAAAAAAAAAGAAAGAAAAGAAAAAAAGAAAAAAAAAAAAAAAAAAAAAAAAAAACGATTTCATGTGATTGCTGACAGAAAATGAAGGCTGTGACGGAGATTTGTTTTGACTGTTTTCTCTTGCTGTAAACATTCTTGAGGTCCTTCCTGTTGATGCGCGCAAGCCAAGTACCTCTCCGCTTCTCGGACGCGCCTTTGTGTGGTCGCACTGATTTGTTATACCTCAGGCAAACAGTACATCCCCGAGTCTGGTCCATTTTTCATGCGATTTGCACTTACTCTCGTACTGCAGCCAAATATTACACAAATCGCCATTGCGACGTACGGCGTCGACGGGAAATGAGAAATCCGCACAGTTGGCGCTGTGTCGTCTGCCGCAATGTGCTCGGTAATGGCGGCGCCTTGCGAGATCGTATCCCAGAGTTCCGCGTGTGACGTAGTTGCAAGTTATGTATATATATATATATATATATATATATATTATATATATATAAGGAAATCAGAAGCAACTTCGCGGTTATCTTAGGTTTATTATTTACCCAACAGTTTCGGTCGGTGGACCGACCTTTTCAAGGGATATAGGAAATTCTCGCAACAGTTTTTTATATCTTCAGGTAGAGAGAGAAAAAAGGCGCCAAAAAAGTGAGAAAGGAGAGATAGAAACAACAACAAAAAAATAAAAATATAAATAAATAAAATCCCAGGGAGAGAGCCAATGGTAGGGAGATACTTGTTGCTAAAGGGGTTCTTCAGGACGTGTGCTTGTCATTATTGGCAGTGGATAAGTGCTTGATATGGTCCCCATTATGGGCGCTGTTAAGCGTGTTTGACATGCACATTTGTCGGAACGCCTGTCATGTTAAGTTGAAATGCCAAAAAGAAAAAAAAGAAAAAACGGAGAGAGTTAAAGGAAAGACACCAAGACCTGGTCGTGCCAGACAAAGCGAAGGGCAAAACACGAGAAACACGGAAGAAGAAAAAAAAAAAAGATTCCACTGTGGAACCTCTAATTGTGACAGCAGCAATGTGATCTACATGCTCCATGTGAAGTCTGCGACCAACAGTATATAGGCCAGACTGGAACCGCGTTCAGACTCCGTCTAAATAACCACAGAGCTCACACCGCGCACTACCACCTCTCCCATTCTCAAAACAATCAGTCTGCCTGAGCATCATTTGATAAATACGTGTCACTCTTCTCCAGTCAGGCTTCCGCTCTTCGTGAACGGGAACAAAGAGAGTCATATTTTATCCACAAATTAGATCAATCACGCACGGCATAAATAAACACATGGGAAACCTCTCGTTTCTTTGTCCATAAGTTAAATTAGCTAAATCAGAACTTAATCCCCGCATAGGCAAGCCGAACACGTGTGTGATGTCGAAAGAAAGCCCACTACCCAGTGGGGGAGCGGACCGAACCACCACATTATTGTGCCTTGCTTTAATTTCATGCTTATTTCGCCACGCTGTACTGTCATATTTGCAGGCTATTCTCCTTCTTTCGTGTTTGCCCCTGATTTTTAATTAATTTCATGCTTATTTCGCCACGCTGTTACTGTCATTTGCAGGCTATTTCTTCTTCTTTCGTGTTTCTCGTGTTTTGCCCTTGTTTGCAATTTCATGCTGATTTCGCCACGCTGTTACTATTATATTTGCAGGTTATCTTTTTTCTTCTCCGTGTTTCTCGTGTTTTGCCCTTCGCTTTGTCTGGCACGACCAGGTCTTGGTGTCTTTCCTTTAACTCTCTCTTCTTCTTCTTTTTTTTGCATGTTCAACTTAACATGACGGCGTGTCCGACAAATGTGCATGTCAAACACGCTTAACAGCGACCCATATGGGGACCATATCAAGCACTTATTCACTGCCAATAATGACAAGCACGTCCTGAAGAACCCCTTTAGCAACAAGTAATCTCCCTGCCATTGGCTCTTCCCTGGGATTTTTATTTATTTATATTTTTATGTTTGTTGTTGTTTGCTCTTCTATCTCTCCTTTCTCACTTCTTGGCGCCTTTTTTCTCTCTCTACCTGAAGATATAAAAAGACTGTTGCGAGAATTTCCTGTATCCCTGAAAAGGTCGGTCCACCGACTGAAACTGTTGGGTAAAATAATAAACCTAAGATAACCGCGAAGTTGTGCTCTGATTGTCTAAATACGCTTGGCCCATGAAAAATTCAGTTACTATATATATATATATCTAATATATATATCCTTTCAACACATTAACACCTGCACATGCCAGCAAAGTTCTGTGACAAGTTCGTTCATGCTTGTAGAGGGCCCTCCATCCCCCACCTCGAAGAATAGCAGCACAGCATACGGAATCGTTTACTAAAAAAAAAAAAATTAAATTATGGGGTTTTACGTGCCAAAACCAGTTCTGTTATGAGGCACGCCGTAGTGGGGGACTCCGGAAATTTGGACCACCTGGGTTCTTTAACGTGCACCTAAATCTAGTACACGGGTGTTTTCGCATTTCCCCCATCGAAATGCGGCCGCCGTGGCCGGGATTCGATCCGCGACCTCGTGCTCAGCAGCCCAACACCATAGCCACTGAGCAACTACGGCGGGTATTGGAATCGTTTACTGCTTGTACACAAAAAGTAGGCAGATCGAGGGACCAGTGACGATTTTAAATTATACAACTATAAAGGCAACGGCTAACAAGAAGTGTAAGCAACGTGTGCGTGGTTTTGATTGCTGAGGTCATGAGAGTGAGGTCACCATCATTCGCCAGCCAGTGTCAATTAGCTGCACGATAGGAATGGTTTAGAGATGTACAATTACCCATGTCCTCCATCAGCCAATCTTCTGATGCGTGCAAGAGGCAGTGCAGTCTTTATTCGAAATGGCAGATTGTGAATCCATGCAAAAAAAGCTTGCGACAATGGCTTAATGCAAGTACAAATGAATATTACCGTTTGATTAGAGCACACAGCCCTCACCAGTGAACTTTTTAGCCGAAGCAACTACGTACCTTTCTGAACACAGGAGTCTGTTCCAACGGGTAATCGTCTGAAATTCTTCAGCAGTGCAGAGCGTGACCACACGACCAAGTGCAGGTTTTGTCTGTTGAAACAGCATGTAATACGGGAGCACTTCTGTAACCAATGTATCGGCGACTACTAGCAAAGCTTCAACTCTCCTATTCATTTACGCATTTCGGACGAAAATATTCAGGGACTGTTGCAAAGTTGTGCTGGAGAAAAATAGAAGGCCATCTTTCATGAAACATAGCTCTCAGACTGCTGTAATTGTAATAAGCTGGTTGCTGTAATGCGAAAGAAAAAGTAAGTTGAAGGAAATTGTTGTTTATTTTCCGTTGCCATCTGCCCAGCGATGTAGTTGTATTTATGTCTAGAGGAACAGGGCTCATTGTAATACATCGCGTGTGGTGTTTTTCTCCCATCGGGAAGCAGCATCGCGCCCTGGTCGGTCCGTAAGAAAGCCGTGCATCAAGAGAGGAGAGAGAGAGAGAACCGCTGTGGTTAGTGAGTGTGGTCTATGTCTGCGGCGCTAGCCACGTGACACATAAGTGATCGAGACTCGAAGCTGAATGCGACGTCTACGTGCAGATAGGAAACGAGATGCGATTGCCCTGGAAGCTGCTTGCATGCGTCTTTGGTAACTGTCCCCTCTAGTATCGTGCCTGCTGATGGAGAATAAAATTAGCAGCATTTTATCGTCGTTCGACGGGGTGCCTCATAATCAACTGGTTTTGGCACCCAGAAAGAAGAATCGTCGTTGATTCGTCCAGCAACGCTACGGCACCGCCAGAACAAACATGAAAATTAGAGCAGCTATGATTTTGGCTGTGCTGTTCAGTGACCTGCGTTCTTTGCTCCGCCTAACTGAGATGGTGAATGGAGATTATACGTGACGCTTGGAATATTGCAATAATCGTCAGAAAACAGATGCGTGTGTTTCAGTAAGAGAACGCGTATAGTAAGTGAATATGTACGTTTCTTTCCGTATTTCACAATCACCATGATTTCTTGCGCTTCACAAGCTACATTTTATGCCATGCCAAAATTTCTCTAGAATACAGTTCGTTCATGGTGCACATACCGAAAACCAAAGTGAATACAATGATAGCGCTTAGCAAGCTGGCCTCGTGTGGAAACATATTGAAGAGTTGAAAATTGCTTGCTGACGATACACAATGTTTTCAGCTATAATGTTTTAAGACAACGAGAATTGCGCTAAGAGACTTACTCGTACAAAAGCTTTATGGAAGCTTGTGCATTCGGTGGCCGTCAAAGTCCTTCGAGGAGAGAAAAACCGTTAGTAGACATTACCACATTCAGGTCCTCATCGCCATAGTCAAGGATGTGCAAAGTTTTCGATGAGAGATAAAAGTAGACGCTGGAGAAAGCTTCGGATGCCGTCAAGAGGCGCGTGGGGTCCAGGAGTGCAAGCGTCCCGTACATTATTAACGTCAGCTGCGCATACAAACAGTCTTGTTCAGTTTGGTGTAACATAGGGAAGTGATGAGCGTAGTGTTCAATAAGCGGAAGGAAGTGTACTATACTGTGCCTTATACTGTAGCTAAGATTCCGATCAAGAAGTGAATTTTGGTAGTTAGTGTAACGCCTAGAGCTAACAATCTGCTCACCAACTGAAGGACTACGAAAAGAGAAAACAAAATTACGTCGTGTGCAGCAGAAGACTAGGTGGATTCCTGAGATTAGAAAGTTGACATACATATATTATAAGATGGAGTTGGCGGAGGCTACGGAAAAGTTATAGAAGATCGATAGGAGCAACCAGAAGCTAAAATCTTAATTATTACTGTTAGCCAATCCCACCTCGCTTAGGTTCCTGATTGTTCCCTTAGGTTAAACTACAACTCGCTAAAGGCCTGTTTGTTCTTTTTGCTTTTTTTCTCTACATACGCGGTTGGTAGCGTCCTCTAACTATGGTTCCGTAGTCTTAAAACTCTCTAAAATGGAGTTTTGGAAATAGGTGAGCGAAAGTGAGGGGACACAAAGTACTGCGTACAAAAGATGAAAAGAGCCTACATAAAATTTGGACTGTTGATTTCATGTACAGCAGAAAAAATGACACGGATATAGAGGGCAGATGAGACAAACAACGCCGTGTCGTCTTGTGCACTTTCTATATGCATGTCACTGTGTTGGGAAATTAGATGACCTAGTAACAGGTCCATATAGCTACCCTCATTGGGATTTGAGAATGCTGACTGCTTGGGTACGCTACTTTATACGGGATGTTGAAACAATTCGGCGTTAGCTTTTAATTTCATTTCATTTTATTGCCTTAAAGACCTGTTCGGGGTATTACATAAGGGGTGGTTAACACGTTTACACAAGAAAATGCAGGTGTTACGGTGAAATACAAGTTTCAACAGTTTCCAAGAATTCTGAGTGACATGTGATGGCAGCGGCACTGAAGGGTAGGTCGTTCCAGTCTCTGGCAGCCGAGGAAAAAATGAAGTCTGAAATGTGACAGTTTGTGTGCGAGGACGAGCCACTTGCAGTCGATGGCTTGTGCGCTGTGACATGCGTGAGGATGGCGTGATGGTAAGGTGGGCGGCTTAGCGAGCTGTAAAAGAAAGCGGTGTACCACGATGGAAACGCGGAGAAACAGCGATGGTGGTGACATGTCGCGATGCTATGCAGAGTCGCATACTGCGGGCCTCTTTTAGCCGATGTTGCTGTGTTCCCTTATTGTCAACGTAATTGTTTTGAAGTCAGGACAAACCTGTAGTACAATACTTATGCTGCCAAGAAGTGTAACGCGACAGAAGACTGCTCCATCTAGCACAGTACTAAAGCGTCGCCATATGCAACAGCGCTGCTGTCCTCGATTCCGTCAAAGTACTCCGAAAAACGGTGGCGCGAAACACCTAAACATTTATAGCACACGTCAGCATTTTTGCCTTTTTTGTTGATGCTTGAAATGCACCATTTCATCATCATCATCATCAGCTTATATTTAGGTCCACTGCAGGACGAAGGCCTCTCCCAGCGATCTCCACTTACCCCGTCTTGCGCTAGTGTATACCAAGTTGCGCCTGCAAATTTCCTAACTCCATCATCTCACCTGGTTTTCTGCGTCCTCGACTGCGCTTCCCTTCTTTGGTATCCTTCTGAACCCTAATGGTCCACCGGTTATCCATCCTACGCATTACATGGCCTGCCCAGCTCCATTTCTTCCGCTTAATGTCAACTAGAATATCGGCTATCCCCGTTTGTTCTCTGATCCATACCGCTCTCTTCCTGTCTCTTAACGTTAGTCCTAAAATTTTCGTTCCATCGCTCTTTGTGCGGCCCTTAACTTGTTCTCCAGCTTCTTTGTTAACCTCCAAGTTTCTGCCCCATATGTTAGCACCGCTAGAATGCAATGATTGTACACTTTTCTTTCAATGACACTGGTAAGTTCCCAGTCACGATTTGACAATGCCTGCCGTATGTACTCCAACCCAATTTTATCTTCTGTAAATTTCTTTCTCGTGATCAGGGTCTCCTGTGAGTAATTGACCTAGATAAACGTACTCCTTTACAGACTCTAGAGGCTGACTGGCGATCCTGAATTCTTGTTCCCTTGCCAGGCTATTGAACGTTATCTTTGTCTTCTGCATCTTTCTTCCACCCAATTCTTCCACTTTCTCAATCATTTGTTGTAATTCGTCTCCATTGTTGCTGAATAGGACAATGTCATCTGCAAACCGAAGGTTGCTTAGATATTCGCCGTTGATCCTCACTCCTAAGCCTTCCCAGTCTAAGAGCTTGAATACTTCTAAGCATGCAGCGAAAAGCATTGGAGAGGCTTTGTCTCCTTGCCCGACCCCTTTCTTGATAGGTAACTTTCTACTTTATTGTGGAGAACCAATGTAGCTGCGGAAACATTGGAGATATTTCCCGAGATATTCTCCTATGCCTCCTGTACTCCTTGATTATGCAACGCCTCTATGACTGCTGGCATATCTATTGAATCAAATGCCTTTTCAAAATCTATGAAACTATATAAAGAGGTTTATTGTACTCCGCAGATTTCTTGCAGAATGCACCATTTACTCGTGATCATTGACAAGTCAGCATCAGGATTATATTGCGATACGTTGATTCTCAACTGTAAGTATGATTGAGCAACAAAATGTAATGCCTGCTATTGCGGCCTCATGGCCACGTAAATCAGACAGAGAACCTAGTCTTATTTATTTTCTGTTCGGTATCCAGTCAAATTATGTTTCAACTCAATGACAGAGGTTATGTATCCGTGCGTTGAAAACTCTCACTTTGCTTCCAGACATCTATATTCTGTACGTGGCTCCGCAGCATCATCAGCATCCACATATTACGGTTAATTTTTGAGCGTGCAGTTCCCATTTCATCCTGTTATACTTGGCCAATTATTCTAAAGACAGGCGGACATCGACCACGGAATTAAAACTTTGTAAGAAAACAAACGAGACGTTCTTTACGGGAGCCCCTTTTAAAACTTACAACACTTCATTAGGTGGTCCGCGTTCGTTTTTATTTACCATTAACATCCCTTGGTATGACGGGCAAATTTAGTGACACTTTCAGCCAGTGCACTTTGTCGCAGCCAGTGTGACTTTATTAGCATGCTGCTACGCTGGAAAGGAAAGCATAATTTAGAGTTAACGAGAGTGTCGTTAGGCAAATCACACAAAACACTGTATATTTGTTATTTTAGTCAAGATTTCAAATATAGCACTGCATTGGATTCCCGCATTATCATGTTGAATCGTCCTCAACAAGAACACAGCAACATTGCATTCATGGTGAGCACAGGAGAAATGGCAGCTTCTACTGAAGGTCGCGCTAGGACAGTGATAACATATTAAATCACAAAAAGTGATTTCACAATTACTGCGCACCCTGCATTGAGTAATTTTTAAAATTATTTGTATTACTGCTAACAAGCTTACACACTTCGTCAAGTGAAAGCGATTTCGACTAACGCACTCACTGGTGAGCCGTCCTCAGCAAGTGTTACTAAACATTTTTGTCTGACAGGCTACGAATGACGCTAACGGCATACTGCACTCGCTCAAAGTGACACTAAATTTACCGGATTGATCCGGGTGTAAGCTAAAAGGTTGTGAAAAAAAGCGCATCAGAATAGAAGACTGTGTGAGTTGGCGTAGGTTCAGTGTATGGCGACAGCACTACTGGTAAGATACTGGTACTGGTACATGTTTTGCTTATTCCATCTTCAGTCCTGCTACGCTGTCGCCATAGAATGAGTTAAAATAACGCCGCATGGTCCCTTTGAGATGCGTGCGCGCTAATGGTACGGTTAGCGCCGCCACACGATCTTACCAGGGAGCTCATTGCACTGTAGATAGCATCGACAGCTCCGTTGATGAGATTAATCTTGAGCACATTCTTTAGTTCCTTCTCCCTGAGCCGTTTCAGGGAATCCAGGTGGCTCTGTTCCCAAGCGTACATCTTCACAGTCCTGATGGAGCTGAGCAGGTCCAGCATGCGCTTGACCCGATCGTCACGAAACTTCATGCTACGTCTCTGCGGAATCAAACAGCATTAGCGCCTCAGAAACAGCTGCTCAGGAGAGCGCGTTACTGTCATGACCTCCTCCAAATCAAGAAGCAAAGTACACGATGACCTCAGGACACGTCAGTCAGTACACGAACCCATGCTTGCTTTCTGGAAATTCCTATTTACGATATTCCCCTATCGTCGAGAAAAACCGTGCCACATTAGACGGGGGGAGGGGATATTTTTGTAGCGTTAGCTACACTGGCCTAGCCAAGCCCGTTTCGCGCGGCACATCAAGAGCCGTGCTGCGCATGCGCAAGGATCAGTGATGTCACACGGCTTGCGCACCGGAGCCACCGGAGCCGGCACCTCTCGCGCACTCCGCCGCCGCCGCGCGCGACTCACCGCCGCCGGTCTGCGCATTCCAGAGCAGTGACGTCGTAGCCGTGGTAGACGCACTGGCGCCGGCGCGCGCTCGCTGTGCAGTCGCCGTCTGACACTGCGCTGGAGCCGCTGCGCTTCTGACTGGCGTTTGCCAGTGTGGTATAGCCATGGAGAAGGAGAGCGCAAATGCTGCTCAACAGCGCAGAAGAACGGAGAAGCTTGACTCAACGGATCCCGAAGTAGTTGCCTGGCAATTAGCGGTTGAGCGTAGGAGACAACCAGGAAAGCTAAGAATAATCAGCTGAACCTTTGCTAACGCTACGTATATCCTGGCATAGCCGAGCTAAGCCACTGCAACTTTTTTTAGTATAACTATTTACTTAAAGAACTGTAGAGTGTTTAATTAGGCATTATGCTTTAGCTTCAAGCCACCATACGCACCTCTTTCTCGCAATATGAAACAATGCATGCAATGGGCACCCCTGAAGATTCGCCGTGTTCGTGTGCGTCTTCGCGAATGCATTTATACTGTATTTAAGAACAGCTAGGCTAAAATAGTGGGCGGTTTCGGCGACCGGTTTCATCCCCCGGATATGTTCGGTGTTATAATTGAGTACACTATATTCATGCTTAAATTTTATACTAATTGTTTTACGTTTCTTTCACTTACATTTGTCCTCTCCTCAGATGTGCGTTCCCGCAACCTGCACTTCCAGTCTGAAACGGCCGTATTAAGTGCTAATTGGACGAAAAGAGCACAAAGATCAAATACGGAAACAGAAGCACCCGTGTTTGCCTTATTTGTTCCTTGTACTTTTTACACCAATCTGCGCTTGACGTGCCGTTTGTACAACACCGTCACCAACAAGCCCGACTACCCAGCACTTTGTTCCACTGACTTCGGTCTTGTTGCTGCTCACATGTTTGCTTTGTAGCCTCCACACTTCCAAACTTTTGGTACTGTCAAGCCCTTCGGAACATTCACAAGTGCAACGATCTAAAGACTCCGTAATAAAATGGGCTAGGCTAGGAACAGAGCAGCTGTTGCCGGTGTCCACCTTTCACTCGTAGACGTCTCAGTACATATTGCAGTGACTAATTGATTTTAGTGATGTTACGCGCGTAAAGAATAACATGGCTGTTGGAAAGTTCATGGTGGAATGCATAGAGTAACCTTTGGCATCTGAGTTTCTTTATCACGCACTTAATTGTTTCTTTACGGGAGTTACTGCATTACGCCCTCGTCAGGAATGCGATGGCTGAGAAGTGTAGTAAGGCCGAAGGCTGAACATTGAATCAGTTTCATTTCAGAAAACGATCCAGCCAGCAGCTGCCGGTTCGGGTTGCGAACTGCCACTTGGAATCTGGCGGCCTTGCTATTAGGCCACCTCTTTGGCGCTGGCGTCGCTCGGTCGCCGTCACCTGACGTGCCGTCCGTACTGCTACGTCACAAGCACCAAAACACTAGAAACAAGCTTTCCACCACGCCAATTTGCAGCTCGGCTGAGCTCTTTCAAAGTCCTAGGTTAGTACCGCACCTATAGTCAGTGACCACTTTCGAACTACATCCACCAGGCCTATCTTGCCAAGCAGTGCTACAAACGATTACACGCACCATACTTAGTCATTGCCTAGAAGCGAATATATTCCATAAGAGGGTGTGAACTCTAGCACGTTAGTGACATGTTTCCAATCGTTCATGCTCCACCGAGATCCCAACCCTTCTACGCACGGAAAGTTGGAATCAATTTATAGGAACCACGCAGAACCAGGCTAGGTAACGCAGCTATTCTCGGCCACAACCACTCACTCACCTCCCTCTCGACTTTTCCTGCCGCACCTGCCAATTACTCGTACCAAGAGCTCCATGCAGACTTAGAAGTTGTGAGTGCACCCCACGTCCGCCCCTCCGCATCTCTTACCACACGAACAGCTGCGATACGGTTTTACGCTCCATACATGATCTGATGCCGAGGATCCAAGCACTGACTGTTACCACCTCTCACGCTTCCCGCTCATCCTTTTGTAATACTAGTAGCTGGAATACGATTTTACACTTTTTAAGATCTCATGTGCTGGGAACACATATATATTGATCATCCCGCCCCGCCCCGCATCAGCCATTCCTTGCAGCTAAAATATACAGCATAAATCCTAATTACTATGATGGAAACACAGGTGTTTGCCGGTGGCCACTAAATCAAGTACACTACGGTGTGCTTACTTGAAATTTGTAGTAAGCCAAAACGAAGAGCCAGAAGCCCACGAGTGCCGCAAGGAGTACCGATCCGCAGCAAAGTCCAGGACCTACGCCTATGCGGGCGCTCAGCATGTAGATAACGATCGGCATGCTGAGCAGCCCAGGAAGCGGTGAGAGCATGAGCTGAGCGTTGAACGAGATGATGGTACAGTCTACGCCCATTACGGACACGATGTAACCAGATGATATGCTGGCACGTGCCGTGGGAGAGTAGTTCAGCACCTGCAAGCGTTGAGGCGTTGTCCCAAGTTTAACGGCCATGAATTCCTCTAACAGAATGGGTAGATTTGAACACTGGTAATGTCACGTGCATCTAACGCGCGTTGATGTTCGGCCCTGTTGGTAAGACATAATTAAGATTTCTAAGCACCCTGACGACGGTGACAAGCAAGTGAACACACACATGTGTTAACGTCAGCAAAGACTTTATTAGAAACGTGTTCCCATATTTACACGCATGCATATCACACTCCAGTGGAAGCATGTCTGTCCATGAGTGTCCATACGAAAGAAGAATGGAAACCGAGGGGCTCGATTTTATTAGTCTTAACCACATAAAGCCAACAGACAACGAAGCCAAGGAAAGCATCGGGGAAATTAAGTGTAGTTGAAATTGTAATGTAGAAAATAATGAAGAAAAGGGAAATGAAAGTGGACGAAAAGATAACTTGTCGCCGGCGGGAGCCGAACCCGCAACCTCCGCATTACGCGTGCATTGCACTACCAATTGTGCTACGGCGACGGCCATCAATTCGTCCACTAACTTGGGTATTTTGTTTACTAGATGTAGCCCTAGGAGTGTTAGCCAGTGCCACTCAGAGCCATGGTGGGAGGATGTGGAACATCCTTTTTAGCCCGATGGCGTCATGATACACGTTATCTTGGGAGAGCAGGCACGTGGCTAATAAACCCTCGCATGCTACCTAATGACATCAAGGCTGCCAGATTCGAGACCCTCGTAATGAAATACGAAAGAAGAATGGGAACCGAGGGGCTCGATTTTAATAGTCATAACCACATATAGCCAACAGACAACGAAGCCAAGGAAACCATCGGGGAAATTAAGTGTAGTTGAAATTGGAATGTAGAAAATAATGAAGAAAAGGGAAATTAAAATGTTCGAAAAGATAACTTGTCGCCGGCGGGAGCCGAACCCGCAAGCTCCACATTACGCGTCCATTACAGTGTCCAACTGCTTGTTCGCGTTGCCAGTGTGCTTAAAAAAACCTAGTGCATCTAGCGATATTGGTACTTTGATGGACAATGTGCTACAAAATACGAAATAGAAGCGCTACCTGTCTTATCGCCATGTTGCTCGTTTGGCTGCCATTCCTCGCTCTACCTCCCAACATAATCGCTTGGCATCATCATTTCCTTACAAGGCGCAGGCAGCTCATCACCGCTAACAAACTTCTTTCGTCCCTGACTAGTATGGCGTCAGGCGTCGCACAAGGCTCTCGGCTATACTGTTGCTCCCCATATCCATAAATGATTTCCCGTCAGACACAAATCTAAACTAAGGTTATTTTTAGGCGACTGAGTCGTTTACAATGCCATTCACAACCAAGACCATATCAGGACAAAATGATCTAGGCTCTAGCAGCACCTGGTATGAAACTGGGCGCATGCTTTAAATTTCAGTATGTGCATGTCAATGTTCTCTTGCAAGCACATCGTCATCCATAGGAGCTATAAAATCATGTTATAAATGTCATGCTCTAAACGTCAAGTTATAAATACCTTGGAGTGCAACTGAAACCGTCACTGTCACGGACACGGCACATCAAAACTATCCGCGCTCATGATTCACGTACATCAGGGGTATTATCTTCGACGCATCTTAAAAGCGCATACCCTGTCTGTCTAGCATTTGTTCGCCCTCAAATAGCATATTCATCGTGTGCCTGGCAGTCTTCACAGCAATACCTAAGCACTAATTTCGAAGCGATTGAAAATCTTGCCGTTGGCTTTATTGCGCTGAATATTCAAACATCTCGACAGCTCCAACCGTTAAAGTACGCCGCGCCGCCTAACGGATAACCTAACCTAACCTAACCTGACCTGACATAGCACCTGGGAATGTATTTCATCGCGGGGCGTGCGTCTGGCGGCGGATTGGCGGTGGATTGGCGGTGGATTGGCGGCGCGTTGCTACGGTGTGACATCAGAGCGTCGCCGGCGGTGTTTGAGCAGTCGCGTTCAACCGCGGTTACTGGCGCTGTGCCATCTAAATTTTCAATATACCCCCCCCCCCCCCCCCGAGCTATCCGCTCGTTTTAACCACCGTTGCCTACTGCTACTTATGAATGGCCATACCTCAGCGATGAACACTAATTTCCCCTACACAGTAATACAATGGGATTAATTACAGACAATATTATTCCTTCCACCGACGGTAAAGTTTCCCGTCAGAAACTACAGCTAACCATTTCTAATAGGCTTCACCTCAACTTTGGCCACGATTTCGCTATGCATATTCGTGTTTTTACCCCTCTACACCATTTTGCTTTTTATTTCATCAATCACCACAAATGAACACAAAATTGTTTTCCTGCTGTAAAATGTTGCATCGATGCAAGGCATTTTTTGTTCATTTGCGTTTTGATTTTCGTTCGTTCGTTGTTCGTCTGTCTCTCTTAATTGTTGCTGTATCAGCGTTTTTCTGAACCACTGGCGTTTTCTTAACTTTTATCGTTCCTTAAGCCATTTACAATTATTGCTACTCATTGCTGCACGCTCTTGCTTATGTAATGCCTCCAGACCGTTAAAATACTCCTACGACCGTGCTCAGAGGGTGGGAAGCACAGCTTTCTTGAAACTTCAGCAGGGCCCGGTGACCCGTCCAGCCCCGAGCGCAGTCATTTGGAAACTTCACAACTAATGCTTGCAGCCCATTTACCAAAGAGCTGTTTAAATAGAGTGTGCATGCACTAATATAAGCTAAAGTGTGTGCACGTTTCATGCAGCTGATATATTACAGTTATTACAGCGCAGGACGAAAAATTGGGTTATTGAAAATCTGTACGCTTGCTTTATTTTACACGGCATCTTAGAATCCTGTATACTCGCGGAGGAAAACGACTTCGCGAGAGCTGGTAACGATGCACATCTTACGCTTTTAATAGCTCAAAAATGAATGTAAAGCCACACGCATTCTCAACGGCGTACTAGGTGGCGATTGCATCTTGGTGAATACAGTATTCGCGAAAAGATAAATAAAATTCTGCAGAGCAACTATGCCTATGCTTTATTGCCATTATTTAAAACGCATCATTACTGCCACCTCTTTTCCGCGTCCTATTTCTAGCTCGTAGTCGAAGAGAGGGTTCCCTTTCAGTTTTTTCCCTGCCACTATCGCAGGTACACTCTAAAAACTAGGGAGAGTATCGCAGGAGTGAAGGGGCCGATCTACTCTTCAAGTCATTGTTTTACTCTCGCAAAATGTCGGGTGGAGTGAAATGCATTGTTGACTCTCTCCACAGCGTGAGAGTGAAATGTTCTTTATAGACCTTTTCACAAACCGACGTTTGAGTAGCGCCATTGCCCGACACGGGCGACCTCTAGCGTCAGAACATGCTATGCCGCCATTTTGGACTGTGAGCCTTGCGAGAGTAGGCCGGCCGCACTTCGGTTGTGCGATCTTTGCCGAGCATTATTTCGGCTGTTTTCTTCCGCTTCGCTTGTCTTGTGCCGCTTGACTTGTTACATGGTTCACGTGATCGCGTGAGCACTCAGTGTGAAGTGCAATGGCAATAGAAAGCCCCGCCAGTGGATGTGGCGTTTCGTGGTCGGTAGCGGTGGCAGCCGCGTCTGCTTCGCCGAGACCTGGCGTGCTTATCAGCGGTAGTTTAAGTGCGAAGCACTTTAGGGGCCCGGGCTGTCGGTGTCCGTCACGCGTGAAATCGCCCGGGCTGTAGTGCTACTCTACCAACGGCGGATCACTGCTTCGCACTTCCCCAGGTTTCACGTTATTGGAGCTGCATTTCGTACCCCGTTCTTTGCTGCCTCTCGAATGTAATAAATTTTTAAGAGCGGAGCTGTTAAAGCTTTTCGTTTCCCCGCGTAGCGTTCGCAAAAACTCGCCTAGCGATGGCGTCACTGTGGACAGCTGCGCCTCGCTTAACTTTGCGATAGCCAATCAATAGCTAATCGATAATCGATCAATAAACAATAAATTCTGGAAAATGCTGGGGATGACTTGTTAGTGCTTAGCCTAGCCCAAATACGTGGCCAATATCTTGCGAAAGCCAATCAATAGCTAATCGATCAATAATCAATAAATTCCGGAAAAGCCCAAACCGTAAGGCCAGCACCAGCTAGGTGCCGATCAGCTCCGCTGTTGATTTAGCCTTGCGCCACTAGTGCAAGCTACGCTAATTTTTTTCATTGTTATTGCTGGGCACATGTGACTAGTCATCGATTGAATCTTATCACCATTACGCTTCGCGGTGGAGGGTTACCTCATTTAGAGAAAGCAAGCGCGTACGTCGAAGCAGGCGCGTCTCATACCGGTGTCACACGGCCTCTTTTGATCGCGATCGAGCCCGATCTTCGGAATGTTCGACCACGATTGGCTCCCTTCCGCAGATTGAGCAAAGAAGCCAATTGCGACCGAGAAATTCTATCCAGATCGGGCTCGATCACGATCAAAAGTGCGCCGTGTGACCCCCAATTTAGGCACTGGAATGAAGTACTGTTTGAACGAATAACAAATGTAGCCTCTGCCACTACATACGAGAAAATATTGAATCGAAGAGCTGACAATTCTCGCAACCTATTGGTAAATGTGCCGAAAAGTGTTTACCAAAATGCATTATTTAACTGATGCGTGCATTGTGTCACATTAGACTGAAATGCTAAGTCCTCAGGTGGTGCAGGAAACCGGTGAAGCGTGAACGTACCACATCGACAGTGGTCTCGCGAAGTGCTGTGTTGCGGACACACTATAGTCCCCAAAATCGTTACTGCCCGCTGGTTGTTGGCGCATCCATAAACTGCACAGAGCTGGCCTGTAGCCTTTTGATGAGTATATATGCCATTATTTACGAGCGTAAGTCATTCGTGACAAAAATAAGCGGAAACATCGAAGGAAAGCTACCACTCCGTAACGCAAGCGCAAGGCAAGCTCACAGTCCAGACCAAACAGGCAACACTGACACATACTCTCCACGCCAGACCGTCGGAAGCGCCCCCGTGAAAACGTCTATACTCTGCTCTTCTGAGAGAGAGTAGAATGCCCGTTGCACTAATGCGGCAACCGAGAGCAAACGTAGCGTATACTGCTGCTTAAACGGCAGAAGGCTGGTCCAAAACGCGACTTTACAATTGCTAGTAGGTACAGCGGGGGCGAGGCACTTCGGGTCACGTGACTTCCACTTAACACGTGTTGTCATGGCAATCGTGGAGCTCCTAGGTGCCTAGGGACATAATCGCTTAGGGACTTTTGAGGCACTGGTCTGCGCGGCGGCTGCTAGTTACTGATCGTGGCTCTTCGGGACCGGGCGCAGCGACCTTGCCAAGAGCAGCTCCTACGTGGGTAGGGAGCGAGTCGTTTAGGGCGCGTTCAATGTCTGGCGGTGTCTGGGCCACGCCGGCCGTGCTTTATTATTGTAGCATTTGTTCCAGTGGCGGAATCGTGCAGTAGTGGTCGTGTAGCATGGCGGCTTTTGAGCTGGGTGAATTGTGGTGGTGCACACAAGCGGATACTGCTCGCGTTTGAGCCCCGGTGCTGCGGCGGAAGCCGCGGTGCCGGGCGCGACGCGAAGCGGCGGTCGTGGGGTGTTGCGGAGCGCAGCGTAGCAGCACCCCAACATGCGTTTATTTAGGAATACCATCGTTTCTCTCAGGCAAATAAACGCATCACTGTTTTGATGATCCAAATATAATCTCACTATCAGGGAGGAGCAGTCTACCTGACTGGAGCAGTATCTTTTTATTGGGGGTGTTTCAGCTGCTTCTCAGCCAGACGAGTCGGGCTGAGTCACTTGCGTTTCACGGGATAGCTATAACGCGGCCTAGAGCGCACGCTCATCATCACTCGTAGGTCGCGTATGTTGTCTCAAGGTAAAAAAAAATGCGCGTGGGCGCCAATATTCGATGACTCATTCCATTTCCCGAGGACACGAATCCTAGCTAATTAAGCAGACGACAAGTTGAGCGCATGCAGACGACGGAAGTGAGAAACGAGTTTGATGGAATAATCGTATGCTTTGAGCTAGCTGCTTTATTTTCACTGAGGAGGAAAACTGTTTTGTTTTATCAGGAACGATAGGTTGAGAGCCTGCATTTCAGTTTCTTAGGCGAAAGGTCAAGTTTACGTCGTGTTACGAAAGCAAATTGGGGCTATCGGCGCCATTTTGTAAGCGTCACGCCTACGTCACGCCTCAAAGAAAATGGCGGAATGTCCAGAATAGCGGCTCAAGAGAGAACTTGTGTCAGCCATCTTTCGAAGCCGCGAAAAGAGGATAGTCGTTCATCGTTCGTTGTATTGAATGACAAATCGTACAAGGTATGTGATTTATAATTTACGTGGCACATTCGGGCGTATATGACATGCTATTCCCAGACACTCATCGCGAAGTTTAGCCGCCGCGATTGACAACGGACTAGGTATGCGTGCGGCATCATTTGATATCTATCTAAAAAGCCAGTCGTCGCTATGAATGCATGTGATTTTATCACTTGCAGCTATCCGAAAGAGCTTTGAAATCGCGAACGCTGATTGAATCGGTTTGGCATTCTACACGTAATGTGTGCGAGTTGCGTAACAAAAGGCATCAACTTGCTGGCGGCATGCTTTTGTTATATTAAGGCGCACGCTTGACAGTGGGTTTTAGCCATAGGTGATCTGCGACCACTGAAGTTATGTGCAGCGCTAGTGCCAGTTGGCAACTTGCCGCGGGCATACACCTGCACGCTGCGTGAGGTCAGTTTGGCGCGTAATTTTGAACTGCCTGCAAACGCATTGGAATTCATGTTTTGGGCTGAATAAGACTGACCTCTTTTTGCTCATGTATAAAATGGCGTGAATTTATGTCTGATTTTGTGTCTGGTGTTGCGGTTTCCGAGCACGGTGAGAATGTGAAACTGGGCTTATGCGTATGAACTCGGTGACGGTTCAAGCGACGAGTTATGCAACGGAATCGAATAACGGTACTGTTGTAAGATTGCAGTGGCAGGGGCGTTCGGCATTGCTGCTATTGCCTTGGTCTCCGCGTTTACTGTTTTGGATATGCCTGTGCATTTGCTAGTATGAGTTGGCACTTAAGAAATATGTCCGCATGAACAGCTAAATCAACCTTCCTCTGGGGGTTCCAAGCTTAAGCTGTGCATTTTGCTATTGCAGGGCAGGTTTGTAATGTATTTACAGTCTAATATTTTTCGTGAAGAAATAAAGTAGCAAAGTAAAATGTTACCTTGCATGTTACCAGTCGTCTGTCATACACAAATTAGGATTTGGTCTAATAAACTAATGACATGGTCTAACTGAAGCTTTTACATGCCTTGAAGAATGTAAAATGCTACATTTCAAACTGCAGCAAGAGTCGAGTATGTCAAACATGATCTGCACTGCATACCTCATAAAGGAAAATAAGTGCATGTCGTTTAGAAAGCTTAGATGAAGGTCGCAGTGAACTTTTTTTTTGGTAGTCTTGAAATGCGGGTAAGCTTGCCATAACAAGCCTTGCTGCCCCTTCTTATAACCACACCCAGTAATATGCATTTGAACTAGAGGAGAATATGTTCATCCCTACTGAGAAGCATGTTTGCGAAGATGATCCTCAAGTTATGGCTTGAGCAGTGGCATAACCAGAGGGGGGGGGGGGAGGCACACTGATCACGCGCCTAGGATGTGTCACAAGCGGTGTTTCTGACACATCCGAGTTCGTCATACAGCTTTGCGCTTTTTGCTTTTGGTAGGTTACAATAAAGCTCCACGCTCCACTGTTCCCAATTAATGACTTCAGATATGAGTACTGCATATTGTAATCCAGCTTCAAGTACAGCATAAGCAGAGAACATGGAATTCGGTCTCATAAATTTGAAGCGTTCCTTTGAAGGCGGTTTTAACTCCTCATGTCATCCCTCATCTTCATCTAGCATCAAATTGCGTTATTGTTGGCCACTTGTTTAAGCCAAATTTAGTCTTATACTTCCTTAACTCCACTGTTATATTCCCTTACTTGGTGGCGGATTTATTTTGTTTTAGTTAAGCTAAAGAGCAGAATTCTCTTTAGAAGTTATATGTGTTGACAACATCAGAAATGAGATGCACACCATACCATCACTGCCCCTCATCCATCCATACTCAAGATCTCTCCCCTAGAGGAGGGGATGCGCTTACGAAGTGTGCGAAGTGTACGAAGTTACGAAGACAATAGTTTTTTCTTAGGCTACCTAAACGCGAAAACTTCGTCCGTCCGTCTGTCTGTCGAGGTGCACTGGCAGAGGAGAAGGGAGAGTCCAGGAAGCGACGTTAGGAGAAGGTCGGCTACCGGACGGTGGGTGAAGACGAGCCGTCGGGTTCCGGATCGAGCCACCAGGACTTCACCCGACCGGGGCCTCCTGCCAACCCGTTCCTGGGCGTTCGCCACTCTACCCTGATCAAGAACTGCTACCCGAGGCTGGCGAGCTGCACCCGTGGGCAGAACGTGAACAGTCGGGCTACGGGCCCGAGTTCTACGCCCAGCTGCCTGGCCAGAAGTCCGCCGCCATCTGCCCGTGCCGCCAAGCCGCCTGCATGCCCTCTGCAAGCCAGGGCTGCCGCACCCTGATCGCCTGTTCAACGGTCCAATACACCGACCTTTGGTGATACCAACGCCGCTTCTTGCATCGCCTCATCACCGCCTCTCGGCGTCGAAACTGTTGTGCGCACTCACATGCGTGATCTGCCCGAACTTACGTGCGATTGATAAATTCTAGCTCGGAGTTTGTTTCTTGCCAGGATATTTCTTTAAGTGTTATTTTGTGGGTTGCTTTTCGCTTTTCGTTGTATTAAAAGTTTGTGTGCATTTTACAACAAACGTCTTTGTCCTCAATTGGGTTCTCGAAGGCTCCACCTCAGAGAACCGTCCAGAAGCGATCAAAGAAAAGAACGTGTCACCGCACATGTCCACCTGACGGAGTTCAGTGCCGTGGAGCAGATCAAGAAACCTAAAAAATCCAGATATCCAGAGTAGCTAATAAGTACAAGTTTGGACATGCTGCCTAAAACAGTTGAAAGTGGTATGAGCCAGTACTCATCCCAACACTATGATTTCCATGCCTAAAAAGAAGGCAATGGTGTCGTATATTCATGACCTCTCTACTTATTTTGAAGATAATCGTGGCAAGGTACCGTATGGATCGTTGTTATTAGCAAGAACAAACTTCGTTCTTAGCATGAACAAGAACATTGCCCATCGAGGCAGACCACCATGTCTGTGCTGACCATGTTTTAACCACGCACATGCGACTTTGTCAGTGAGATTCCTTTCTCTGCTCTCAAAAATGGGCAGGATCACAAATAGGTTCGCCGGTTGACAATCGGCACCATGTTCCTCTCATTTATGTCTTTCTCGATACTTCGTTTTTGTGCTGTTATGCAAATAAGTATCAGGCGTTTAAGTGTACAAGAAAGCTTCAAGCTTGGATAACATTCAAAAGAACAAGATAATGTGAAGTTAATGCTGCTTCATCAGTCTATTACATACCAATGGTAGAATGAAGCAGCGAAACCAGTTAAATTGTGCAAAGTTCACGGAGGTAGTTCGAGTCATGGCATATGCGTGAAAGTAATGAAACGGAAAGATTATTGTTTTTACAAGCACTAATCCCCACTTCCCAGATCAGATCATGAGAATATGTATCTGCGCGAAATGAACAAAACTATCACATTATGACTTATGATAAAAAATATACAATAGATGAGAATACAACAGTTGTGCAATGCGGGAGCGCGCTGTGGCCATAGATGTCTACGAAAGACAGTTGCGTGAGAAAGCGCGACGGCACGGTCCGACAGCGCCTGGAAATTATTTTCATGAGGACGCCAACAGTGAAGTTGAACTTCCTGCAAAAATACAATCAGCTTTGGATCCAACGGAATTGGAGATATGATACACCTCTGTACCGCGTTGACACCGGGCGGACATAGTGCTGGACAACCATGGCAAGATGCGCGCTTTGAAAAAAGGCGGTGCAGCCCATAAACGAGTAACTATGTGAAATATTTACAACCAAAACTAGACGCGCGGCTTTACATGAAAATGTACGACACATTTCTAAATATACTGTACTCTCAGTCAGGAGCATCCATACGTTACATAAGATGTTATCAAACTAGCTGCTGTCATATAATAAGGATGAAAAAATCTTCCTTGCACAATTACTTACCAGCTTCATGCTTAGCAACTCATCTGGTATCCTCCGGCATACAGTATAAGCACACGAGTTTTGTGCTTGAAATGCGTTTCTGGCCATTAGTGTGGTGCATCTTTCTCTTGAATCGTAGTGCCAATATTTTGCGAGTTTGCGCAGGTTTGTTCGTTGTTTGATTTTACATTGTATACTTTGACTTTTTAAAATGTTGCCAATCTGCCTTTTGCATTGCGCTGCGGCGCCACCTTAGCGGACTCCGCGAGAAACTATATGTAGGGCGTCGGGACGCAGAGGCACGCTGCAAGAAGCGAGCTGAAATGGGTTTGTGCATTTGTCAGTCGTTGTAATTTTCGTTTTGTGTGAGTGGCTGCTTGTTGGCCAGGATGCCTAGGCCGGCAATGACTCTGGTGCAACTTACAACCGCAAGTCGTCGAAATATGATGACGGGATTTCGTGCAGCTACGCCGACAAAACCAGTCACCGTGCGATGTGCCTCTGACGAATACATCGCACCGTAACGCGATTGACACGCCGCCTGCGCTTGTATTCCTGTTACTCATATTTATTCGTACCGAATGAGTCCAAACATACTTCGGAAATTGAAATGCACGAACGTGAGCCCTCGCCAGCCACCCACATTAAGTTTAAGCTGGGGTCGATTCCGCTCAGCGGAGGAGAATTCATGCATTCGCCACTGTTAGACCTGCACTGACGTACGCTAATAGGATGACAAAAACTGCTTTTATAGCTGAGTATTGACCGCAGTGGCCATAGCTCTTTGAAGGGGGGACACTGCGCCCAGAGTATTTATGCAACGCAAGAACGGCGCATTTGTTTACATCGGCACGCGTACGGCCACCGCTTGCTGTTCGCTTAAGTGCAGTAGAAACAGTGCATCGCTCACATGAATAATGATGAAATGTTCAAGCATATATGAACACTTCTCATGCACATATCAGAAGCGATCACTCTGAGACGAGAAGGCATGAACGTCCCGGGCACATCGAAAACGGCGAGAACAACCATCTATAGATGCACTGGCACGCGAAAATGCCGATGCCCGCCGTACTCGAGTGGCAACGAGCAGTGTGTTGCTTACGATGCAGTATCGAAAGGGCCATCACTGTTGCCTGTTTAGCATAAGAGGCAAACTGTGTCTTCGGTAACTAGTAAATCTGGCAGCATAAAAATACACTCTCCGTAGTTGCACTTCGTTCATGGAAGCGCCGGCGACTGCGGCCGCGACCGACAGCCTTCGTTGAAGAACGGTGCCTGTACCGCGGGATTAGCACTGCCGCGTGTCGCCACTTCCCACTCTGTGTGTGCATCGTACTATGGTAAGAGTGGTTCACTTCAAGTCCGTAAGGTCAGGACCGAACTATATAAGCAGTTTCCTTCGTCGTACTTGCTTATCTTACATTTCAGGTCCACCGGTATAGCGGACGAACTCGTAGGCTGTGTGAGGCCTAATGAAGCTGCCTGAACAAGATCGACACCGCCTCAAACTTGATGTAGAGGGCTGTAAAGGGCTGGAAATCGTGCATATCAGCGTCGGAAGCACGTTTCGACTCAATTGAGCGTCAATAAATACATACACGAGCGCATTTGCGGCGATATTCACGTTGTCATGTTCTCACTCGGCGGCCGCTCTCACGGCGATCAGCCCACTGGTTTTGTCGGCGTCGTTCGGCACGAAAGCTTATCACGCTACGATCACTCGCTGTAGTCGGTCGCATCGTCGGTCGCTTCTTCGTCATATTTGTATGACACTATAGGTCTCCACTGGCACAGTATCACAACTACAGCCCTACCGAGCGTTGGCGCCGGCGTGAGGTCGACTTCTGAACGACATCGGTGTCGTGTCGGCATATATTGTGATGTACCGGACGTTAACCGAATATCGCTGTGAACAGCTGAAGTTTCTACCAAACACAGCGCAAATGCCGCGTCGTCGACTGGCACAGCGCCCGGCAATAAAGAGTTCGCGTGCTCGACGGCTATGCTGCATACGCGCGTCAGCTGCATGAACCACCGACGCCGTACAAAACGTTTTCGGCGCTCGCCGCTAGGGTACAGCGAATGCGCACTCCGGACATGCAAAAGGTGGATTGGAAATAAGGAGTATTTCTCACTTCATTAGCGATGAATGTTAGAGAAACATTTATGTATTATTGCAAGATGTGTTGTAATGTTAATGAACGTCTTTGTATCGCATGTTATGTCTGTGTCATTATGTTTCTCGGACATTTGCTCAGGTTGTTTTGTGACTGTTTGACTCGGCGACTAAACATCAAATCCGATTGACCAAGCATATGTGCAGAAACAGTCGTTGATTTCTTGAACGATGTGTCCTGCATGTTATTAGCCCAATAAGTTCGTAACGCATCCTATCTGCAGAGGATGCCGCTGTGATAGTAGTTCTTTATAGCACATGCCTCTGGGCCCTTGTAGTTCAAGGGGTCTGTTTAGGCAGTAGTGCTTCTTGCCAATTACTACATCTTAAATATTTTGAATATCGTATCATTCTTTCTCAATGCATTCTTCATTTTCATAGTACACCTCATTAGTCATTGCCATAATCTTAGTACATGTATATTTTACGTACTTTTACCGCGACTATTTTTAGGCCCCTTTACAGCCACACCTCATCTACTTCTCAGAATTCATCGCTCCACTACAAACTCACAAACACTGGCATGGCGCTCTTTGGCCACACGTGGCCCTTGCGCTACTAAACCACTTACATTCATTCAAGCATAAGAGCAGGCGCTGCTCATGAAGGAATCAAATATCCCTGACATGTAAGTGTTGTGAATCGCCTCTGATGTGACCATGGCACTACATCGCGAATGCTTACACGCAATTGGGAGGAATACCAGAACTATGTTCTGAAGGAGTGCTATCACTCTGTTAGGAGGAGTACAAGCACTCTGTTTGGGGAGTAGAAGCACTCAGTTCGACGGAGTACTAATACTCTTGTGGGGTGGAGTACAAGCATTCTAAGGGAGTAGCAGCACTCGGTTAGGGGGAGTACTAATACCCTTGTGGGGTGGAGTATTCGTACTCTAGAAGAGTTGTAGCACTCTGCTTGGGAGGAGTACTAATATTCTGTCCGGGGTACTTGCTGTACTCTCTCTGAGATGGAGGTGTTTTACTCTGGAAAAGGGAGTTAAATATGGGACAAGCAGATACTGCCTCGAATAGAGTTCCCAGAACTCTGTTTTTGGAGATTAAGAATAAAATACAATCGAACGCCTCAACAAAGAAATGACCCATATAACGAATAATTCGTCATGCCCCGCCCGATTTCGTATCTTTCATGTGAACTGTGATCGACTCTACAACGAAGGCCACTACAGCAAATTTGCCTGCACAACGAAGAAATTTAGGCGCCCCGACTGCTCATCTGTTGCTTTACAAGTGTGGCGCCACTCTGCTCTCCGCAGACGCCACTCAGCTGCGTTCTGCTCTAAGGGCAGCGCTAGCGACGCACTGGACGAGTGTGCCCAAGTCAGCGAATTTCACAGTCCTGCCCAACTGCTTCAGGTATTGCTCAACTCGCACGCTGCTAGGTCTAACAAAGAAGCGGGTGCGGCGGTTGACGAATAAGTCGCAGTTGATGATGTTATCATGTACTGACAACCGACGACGTCCTAAGAGCCTAATGTAGGGCGTTAAGTACGCGAATGTCAACGAAGGCTGCAGTGATAAGATCTTGTAAACACTCACGGCAAGAAAGGTGACAAGTGCATTCGACGACCTGCAGGTTTACGTGGCGTCAGCCCCGTGTTCCATCGCGAAGCATGCCGTTGCTAGAATGAGGCCGCCTTCCATTGGACATTCCACAACCTATTTCACCACGTATTTCTTGAATCTATGTTAACTATATATATTGTGAGCGCTAACTGTGCAGTTCATCATCGTCTTCATGTGTGTTTACGCATCCTCATAATAATCATCATTTTGTCGGATTGGTGTTCGTGGGCTGTCCCGCGCTGTGTGACAATAGAAGAGCTCTTCCTTCGTCCCGGGCGTCGTCTCACAAGTGGTGGAGGTGCGGGGCTTGCAATATATAGGTCTTCTCTTGTTAAAGTTGTAGGGCCTGCTTCATTGCGAAAGGTATGGTGCGCAATCTTTAGAGAAGGATTTAGGAGATTCCAAGCACTTCGTTATAAAGGCGTTTGACTGCAACGTAAGCATGTAGACATGGAAAACATGTGATGCCGCTGAGCCGCAACTTCGGACAAAACGGCGCTTTATCCCACTGTAGCTTCCTGTGCTGCGTAACCCAGCGCAGTGCAGACATGGTTGACACCTTCGAATGGTCGTTTTCGGGCGCAATAAACCACTCCCAGAAGGCCGATCTTGTTCGAATGACCGAAAAGGGGCGCTCAGGCTGCATTCGGAAGGTTCTTTCTGGTCGCCGGCTTCACATAAGAGCGCTGAAAGGCTTTCCCATCGTTGCCGTCGAAACAGCCGAGAAATATGATCGTTTTTTGATGACGTGACCTCACCTGTTCCTGTGCTTGCGCTTGCGAAGGGGGACTGTCGCTCCATTCACGGTGACGGTGATTATCATCCGCGACGGTTATTATCGGCGGCGGCGCTGGCAGCGCTGTTGAAGTTCCCCTCAGCTTTCGCTTACTTCCTTCTCACTGCCCTGAATTGCATCCGTGGCCGCTCGGTTGGCGTACGATATGCTCTACTGGGATTCATAGCGCCTCCGGAATCGGCCATCTTGGATTTCGACGATCACAGAGACAATCAGATGAAGCTATGTCTCAGTTTTGAATGCATTGTTAAGGCTAGGTTAGGGTGACAAGCTACAAACGGCAACGTGCTGCAGCCAGAACCTGCGCATGATGCGCATGACTATCTACATCTTCAGCTACTGCGGCATCTGTCCTTACGTCCACTTTTTCGGGTATTTGTGTACGTGCGCATAATGTAGGCCTTTTGGCGCCCGTTCCTGCGTGGAGCATCGGCGTCCCTCGGCGTAACTGAGCGAACGAGCACAGCGAAGGATGAGGAGCGAACGCGGAGCGTAGCGGTAATGAAAGGACGGCGAAAAATAACAAAACGCGAGGAGGAAAGCGGAGGAGAAGGGTATGGCGAAAGCGCAAGTACAAAAGCACAGTGCCGCGCAGATGTGTTCTGCCGCGACGATCGCTACGAGATGGCGTCAGAGTAGCGCGCGTCGTCTGTTCAGCGATGACGCTACCGATAAGGCATGCGGCGAGCACGTCCAACGAGCACGTCTACTCAGAAGCGCGAAGGCGGCGAGCCGAGTGGCGGCTGCGATGACCAGCGTCTCAAGGTTCCAGAACAACACTGTGCGTGCCGAGCTTGCGCCTCCAGCACGCGCCGCGCCTCTTTATCTTTCTCCCCCTTGACAGCCGGTGCCAAGGCACCGGCTGTCAAGAACCCCGACCCCGACCTATGTACCCTGCGTTGTGGTGTCAGTGGGTGTTACACCATATATGGGAACAAAGCGCTGCATGAGCGGAGGTCTGTCTGCGGCGGCTGCTGTGAATCGCGCCCACGCGTCACGCACGCGCTGCCTCTAGTGATCTCCCCATTAGCGAGGCAGTCGCGCCACACTTCGCTTCGTTTGCAACGTGCCTCAGGAGACAGTTTGTCCGCGCCAGCCAACATATCGCGAAATAAAAACATGTATAGAGCTGCGCTCAAATTTCGCATTAGAGAGTATCGTAATCGTCGGTGAATTTGGACCCCACTTTATCATATTAATCGTACATTTCAATAAAATCAGATAATTTATTTTCGGCTTTTCGTGGATTCAGTGTCTGCTGAATTAAAAGACGTTTTTTTTCCCGGCTTCTGCCGGCGCAGGATCAAGTCAGCTCCTTTCCACTGGCTTTCGCCAGTCCTTGAATATTGTGTACAATATATTGGCAAGAATAGTGATATCTTACCCTTCGTAAGATCGCGCCTTGGGTGAGTACCTGTATCCTCTCTGAAAAGCGCAGGCCGATATGATTCGTGTAGCAGGTGAAAGCGCCTTCGGCGATGCAGGCCATCGCGAACAGAGCAACCATGCACGATGTGCTCGATGTTCCTGCAATCAAAGTCCTAGGAAATTGACAGAATAAAAAAAGATAGCATGTTCCAGTTATATGAATTTTTCACTCCTTGTAAATAGGCTAAATAATTTCAACGTGAACTCTCATATCATCGATGAGGTCATATGGAGGGCTGCTACGCGCTGCTAATTGTTGGTATCTCCAGCTTGAGAGAACCACATAACACTGGAAACGAGCTACAACATTTTCGATTTTTTTGTTCATCTTCATTATATCTGCCTGCATTCCTAGTCGGATGATATCTGGTGTGCTCTGCTTGCATGAGCGTAGATAAGCAATACATTTTCAAAAACTAATAATGTAGATAAAAGAAACATACGACTTCCAGAACACTTATACCGACGAAACACCGGTGGCTGGGCTTTATTTTTAGTTACTCTTGCGAAACTACTGTGAAAATGTAGATGCCAATTTCCGCCATCTAAATTTTGCAAAAATAAACAATCAACGAAGAAATGAAGGCCTCTATGTATTATTTGCTTTATGTATTCCAATTCGGTTTCTTTTTTTCCAGGAATATTTAGTTACTATCTTATGGTACAGGATATTATTATGCTCAGGTATTTCTTGCGCAAGCTCTGGCCTATTTCCCCTACGACATTTGATGAACGCCCAAAAATCCAGTTCATATTCGTCTGTCTTTATTTTCCCTACTTACCGTTTAGGAACTCATATTACGACAGTATCGTGCATTTAGTCGTTCCTCATTTTGTATTCCACATTTGTTTAGAACAATCCTGCAGTGAGGTGCAAATATGTACTATCTGGTGACTTCTCACGGTGAAACACAGCGCACGTGGTTTCAATTTACGGCGACGTTTTCATAGTTTCTTTTCTGCTGCCCGTGCATCTGCCTATAAACGCTATAGTTGACAGCTTGCGCATCGCCTCTTCAGCCTCGTTCCTTTGTGTCCTGTGTACGGCAGGTACTACAACGGGACAGAAGCGAGGAAGCAAACAACTTGCGCTTCTTTGTTTCCGTCATGTGCTTCCCTTCCTGGTCAGTGTTCCTTTCATTCCGTTAGGTTGCGCCGGACACAGCGCAATTAGGAACAGTCTAAGTTATGCCTTACGTTGGGGGACAGTGAGGAGAATTTCGATTTTGAAGCTCGTTGTAGCACACGTCGCATAGGTCGCAAGTGCACCACTCAGCCTCATTTGACAGTTCACATTAGTATACATGTATATATATATATATAACCTTATTATATATATATATATATATATTGTATATATATATATATTCGACATCTATTGTATATCTATGGTATCTATATTAACCACCAGCCGTTTGGGCCGTCCTTGTTGAAGGTCCGAGCTCTCAGACAAGCGGCGGTTCTCGAGGAAAGCGCAGGGGGGCTCGACCCCTAGAAAGGGCTGGAGAGCGTGACCAGCTATGGCGTTCGTATTCTTCGCTACAATATGTTATAAGTAACAAGTGAGGTATGCTATGACCTAAAATACTTTCTTCGCTACAATATATATAATATATATATATATATATATATATATATACTATATACTGTGAGCGCATTTTGCGCATATCGTCGTCGTCATCTGTACATACGACTCATCATCATCTTTTGTCTCGTGGGGCGCTTCGTCGCTGCCTCGGGCGGCTGCTCGGAAATTGAAGTCATCGCATCGGTCGACGTCTCACAATATATATATATATATATATATATATATATATATATAGTATATATTAAAACACATTTATGTATATACTATAACCGTATGAAGACTGCGACGATATTTCATAAGCGCGCACCTGAAACCTTTTATTTCAAAGAGGGATGGCAAGGTGTCGCGTAGGGGCCCTAACGGTAGTCCCATTCACACGTTCTGGAATCGCGGATGCCAGCTCAGTGAGCACACGCGGACTTGGCACCTCTGCGGCACATGCGCCAACTCTACAGCGGTGATTTATTTATTTATTTACACATTACGGCCAGCCCTTACACAGGTCTATAGCAGGAGTGGAATACGAACATTTACAAAACAAATATTTTGTAAATTGAAAATTGTACATTGAAACACAAAAGGGACAACAAAATAAACTAAAATAACACCAAGAGGTAACAGTATTAACCGCTGAAGATAACATAGATACAACGTAAAGTATATTAGTTACAAACAAGGATATATCCAATGTGTTTTGCGAAGAAATCAATTGATAAGGATGAAGCGGCTTCTTCCGACCGGGAAGTCCATTCTTTGGTAGCTCTTGGAAAAATGCTATACTTAAAACAATCAGTATGAATAACAGGAGGGCGAATAAACATTGAATGACGATGTCTTGTGGTTTCACCGGAAATAATTTCAAAAACGTCTGTATACCTAATATGAATATGGTGATGAATTATTACGTAAATATATTCAGTCTTTCATATTTAGTTCTAGCCTGTAATGTGGGTAGGTCTGCCTGTACGCATAGTTGAGAAGGGGAGTCCGTCCGCCGATATTTATTGATATAGAATCTGACTGCCTGATGCTGTATTCGTCGATTTTTGATATATTTATAGCAGTGTAAGGGTCCCAGACAACCTTTGCATATTAAATTAAAGGTCTAATTAATGTTTTATAAGCTAGGCGTTTTGTTTCTTGAGTGGAAAATGACGCCTCAGACACCAGAGCGATTTGTTGGCCTTGTCACACACATAATCTATATGGTGGTTCCAGCTAAGATCACTTGTGAAAATCATGCCAAGATACTTATGCTGCTCAACTCTTATAAGTTCATAATTAATAATAAAATAAGAGTAGTTAAGTAATTTACCTTTCTAGAGACTGTCATAACTACAGTTTTTAGCGGGTTTAGCACCATTTGCCATTCGTCACAACCATTTCTTTATCTTCTGTAAGTTTACGTGTAATTTGTCCTGGTCACATACTGTTTCAAGTTTATTGTTTATAATGCAGTCATCTGCAAAGAGCCTGATGGAAACGTATATTCATTCGGGAGATCATTTATAAATAAAAGGAATAAAAGGGGGCCCAAAACAGTGCCTTGGGGAACTCCCGACTTAACACATGAATCTGATACCTTGTACACTAATTTCGAAATATTGCTCGCGAAAAAGAAATAGGATGAGAACCGCTGTGTAATAGAAGCCTTTTTGAACATAACATCACTTTTTCCTAGCAGTCTACGGTGAGACCCTTTATAAAATGCCTTCGCAAGTCCATGAAGATCATATCCGCCTGTCCCCGAGAGTTAATAGTTTCTGAAAGATCATGGGCTAATTCGATGAGCTGAGATGTTGTGGATAGGCCTTGACGAAAGCCATGTTGGTAGATAGATAACAAGTTAAATACATTAAGATAATTTAACAGATGTTTCCAGATAATATGTTCAAGCATCATTGAACATGTTTTTAGCAAGTGATAAAGGGATATAATTTGGTAAATTGTCAACACTCGCCGCTTTTGAGGATAGGAATCACTTTAGCTTGCTTCCACACCTTTGGTAAAAACCACTATGAAGTCAAGACCGAAAAATTAACGCAAGATATTTACAATTCCATTCGGCGTATAACATCCCTCGAGACATCCCTCGATGACATCCCTAACATCCCTAACTCGTTAGGGATGTCATCGGGTCCAGGGCTTTTCCTTATGTTGAAATGAAGCAAGAGGTTCAGCGCACCTTGTTCATAAATTTCAACGTCAGCAATAGGCGGCCTGCCAGATGGAGATTCAATACTCGGCAGAATACCGTTATCTTCTGAGAACACAGATGCAAAATATTCATTGAAAGTCTCAGAAGAAGGATGCTTCTTAGATTGTGTCGTTGAGCGAGCATTCGATGATGGATTAGTATATCTCCAAAATTTATCCGGTGCTTCTTTTAGAAATTTTGGGATTGTGATGCCAAAGAACCTTTGTTTGGATTCTTTCACAAGTATTCCTTCCAAGACATGGAATGGTGAATCGAGTCTGAGTGCTAGGATTCTTTTTATAATTATTACGTTTTCGTTTTAATTGTCTTAAGTGCATTATTACGTTTTCGTTTAATTGTCGTTTTTAAGTGCATTATTTCTCTAGTTATCCAAGGGCTTCTATTGCTAGTTTTTCTTTATACGCTTATTATATACAGCTTTATAGAAGACATGACCAAATTAGCAAAGTGCTCCCATAGACAATCAGGACTCTGATTATGCATATAAAGATCAGAGAATCTCTCATAAGAGTCCTCTAGTAATTCTAGAATCCCAACATCATCAGCTCTAGCAAAGTCTAAGTGCACGCGTGGCTGATTGATTATAGAATAGTTTTATTTTGGTAGAAGTGGCTTAATTGCGTTTTTGTAGAACGCTTACTAATGTCAACATTTTCCTATCTTGCGCTCAAAAAAAAAAGTTCGATGGGGTGCTTGTTATGTCAATGTGTGGTCATGATGGGGCCTGTCCAGCTCAGCAGCTTCCTTCGGTACTGTCAATTTCAGTTACAATTCAGATCCGACATGAGGTCACAAATCCACCCATAGTGAAGAGCATTCCATGCAAATTAACATGCAGGCATCACCCTTAGTAATAGATCGTTGTAGTTACTAACTATGTATTATTAACTGCAGCATTAGGAACCTTACTAACTAAAAAAAGGTAGTGACCGCTGCTAATGGAAATTACAAGAATGTAGTTACCATTAATATTGCGCTCACTTCTCAACTCTACACGTAATAGACGCCGCTAAAGCGCAACAACCTTATGATTAACAGCCAGATAGCGTGTATCGTATGGTTCACAAGCGCTGCTTCAAATGTATAATTAGGTAGAGGGCATTGTAAAATCATAACAAGGTAAAGTAAAAAAAGGAGAGAACATCGTTATTTTCGTCATAGCAAATCACCATCAGTTATATGTACCTAATGATCAAGCTTACCAGAGACAACATTATCGTACAACGAGTTCGGGTAACTATGCACAGGGCATCATGAATGACCGATAAACAAAAAATACGGCAGAGACACTTAAGACTGCTTACGTGTGGGAATGCGAAAGCATTATAGCCGCTTTGGTGAAGCGTTTAGTCAGCCAGATTGCTGCAACGTGACGTGTGCATTCACATACGCACTAGGCACACTTTTAGTCAACCAGAACCATGGGGCCGCCGTGGCGTCTACTGTGAGAATTTAGATCAAAATTTAGATATGTTGTTGCTCCATGTGATGATGTACCATTCGATATATTTTTAGGCCTGCATAGTCTATAGAAAACTCGTATGCAAGACCGAAATGCAGAAAGTACAATTTCCTCAAGACAGCATTTCGCTCAAATGATTGCACACTTAAAGGAGATTACGATGTGTGACGTTTTCCTTAATGTACTGCTCGTTGACCTGTGATTGCTTATGACCACCTGGTGCTCATATTAAGGCTCGCTAGGTTGGTCACGTTGTTGTGCGCAGCATCGACGAGCTGGCAGAGAGTGAAAGCAGAGCATAGGAGTAGAGGAGGTGCAGAGAGAGAAAGAAAGATACACAGACAGAGAGCGAGAGAAACAAGAAAACAAAATGAACTTTCTTGGCGAGGCAGGATTCGAGCCCGGGTACCCGCGGTCCGAAGGCGAGCGTCATATAACCACTGCGCTATACACACACGTTTTTTTCTTTAACACATGGAACGCAAAATTGAAGATATATTACAGTGCGGACATAGCTACACATTTAAAACTCGGGGCAAAAACACACATGCGTCCACCCACGCTTGCAGAACATGCATTTTTGGGAACCGTATGGTTGCATTGTACCGACGATTGTAAGACAACTTGCTATGGCTGAGAGAAAGAGAAAATGAGAGTGAGAGAGAGGAAAGAGAGAGAAGGCATAGACTTTCTTGGCGAGGCGGGATTCGAACCCGGGTACTCACGGTCCGAGGGCGAGCGTCATACCCACTATGCGCTATACACCCACGCTTGCAGAGCTCCGCTGTGTTATCAGATTGCATAAGCGTGGCTTTTATTGTGAATAGTTCCTGTACATACATAATTTCATTTGTTGTTATAAATACCATTACAAAAATAAAAGAGCCGCCATGGCGTCGGGAAGGCGCGCTCGACTCTCACCCCGGAGGCCCAGGTTCAATTTCCACCGTGCACCAAATGTACCAAATTTTCTTTTCAAAGCAATTAATTTACTTTGTTTGCAGAAACCTCCCTGAGAAATTTGACGTCAGTCCGAGCATTTTTTTAGCTGTTTTCTTCTGTGTGCCTTCGGTCATTTTTGGTACCACCGCACGGTCACGCCGCCGACGCCGCGGCAGGAAATTCGGGTAATGAGGCATATAATGCTTTCAAATTAAAACAATAAAACGCACAGAACAACAACAAACCTTACTACGCAGCATATATTCTATGAACTACTTTAGGAGGAGGAGCACAGTTTGTAGCGATGAGCAGCTGTGCACTAGGATAAATTAATCAAACTTAGGGATCTAAATTTCTATTGTGTACTATGCATACGTAAGTCGACTTCGTCTTCCACTTGGGCTATCCCGACCCGAGACAACAGTACTTTGCCCGACTGTGGCTATGTGTTGCCTTTCAACAAATTCGTTGCTTTCCGCATCAAAAGGGAAGGTACTGCTGCCTGTGACCACCTGCGGCAGCGAGGAAACTACTGAACACTTTCTTTGCCGTTGTCCCTGATACAGTGCACACAAGCATCACTCGTGACCGTGCTGGCTCGTCGTCTTGGCGACCGGCCGCTTTCAGAGCAGACAGTCCTGGAACGCCGGCCTATACAGTCGTTTTACCACTAGTCGGTGGAGGCACCTTCGAAGTTTTTGCGTTCGCGTGGCCTATTAGAATATAGTTCCCACGGACGTTCCCAACCTCCTCTATTTTTCTCGTGTCTTTCTTTATCTCTCCGCTATTCCTTCAGTCTTTCATTTCTCCTTACGCTTGCCCCAGTGCAAGGTAGCAAACCGTAATCTCTTCCGGTTAAGAACCTGAATATCTTCCGGGGGACATTCTGTTGTGAAACGCTATTAATTTGATTTAACAATGAACTCTTAGTAGCCCTAGACTTGGTATTTTATAATGATTGTGCATTATTAGATTTATCTAAAGCTTTTGACCTTTGCTGCCATGAACTTTTTTACCGTAAGCTCAGTAAACTAAATGTTGATCCTAACGTACTTGCATGGATAATAAAAAACTTTTTGTTAAACCGACAGCGATTTGTAACTTCTAATGGCTATTATTATTCTCTTTGTCCTGTCCGTTCAGGAGTGTCCCAAGGTTCTGTCCTTGGGCCTCTTCTGTTTCTAATTTACATAAACGATGTATCCGATTTTTATAACTCTTCGATTAGGGTCTTTGCAGAAGACTGTGTTGTATATCACGTCGTTTTTTGTGGTACTTGTAGCGTAGAAGGTACGCATGCGCTGTACGCAGCCTGTAACAATAAAGGTTCTTTTCTGTTCCTGCATCAGCTGACTGTTACATTGTGTCAGAAGTGGGCCGACCGTTGGCTTTTCAAGCAGTCACTTGAACGACCGAAGGGGCGTCGCGCCAACGCGTCAGGACAAATGGAGCTACTGAAGCCACCCGATCAGCTACTCCTGTCCGAGAACATCGCAAAGAAGTGTGCGTTGTTTAAACAGAAGTTTGAGGTCTTCCTGAAGGCAACAGCGTCGACCAAAGAACCAAGGACGGAAGCTGCTAAGACGGCGTTGCTGCTGAGTGTGGCTGGGGATGACGCTCTTGAGGATTTTAGCAACTTCACTTTTACGGCTGAAGAAAGCAAAGATGACTACGCAACGGTTGTGAGCAAGTTTGAAGCGTACTGTCAGGAGCAGCAGAATGAAGTCTACGAGAGTTACGCATTTCGTTCAAGGAGTCAAGCGGAAGGAGAACCGTTTGAACAACTGCTGGATCTGCGGAAGCTTGCCCTGAGCTGCAACTTCTTAACATTGAGCGACTCGATGTTCCGTGACCAGATTGTATTCGGCACAAATAATCCGAAGTTATGTGAGAAAATGCCCAAAAGCAGAACAGATCTGCAAAGCTGCTGAATTGTCTGCTATCCAAAGTGAGACGTGGAGCCAAGCAACCTCCAAAGTGAGACGTGGAGCCAGGAAACGTCAGCGGTTCAGATGCGGCAGGTGCAACCGAACGCACGAGCGTTCGGGAAGACATGTTTTGCGTGCAAAGGGGCTAATCAATTGGCGACCTGTTGCCGGAAATAGGTGCAGTAGGAAGGTGCAGTAGGAAGGTAGGAAATGTTGGTGCAGTAGGAAGGTGCAGTAGTTCACGATGAGGACAACTTCAACATGCTCAATGACAGGGTGTGCACGGTGGAAAGGATGGCTGACTGGATAGTTGCAGCCAAAGTGGCCAACGAGAATGTTGTTCTGAAGGTAGACACTGGGTCCCAGGCAAACTTGCCGCCTTATTCTGTCTTTCGCAAATGCAAAGCGCAGACAAAACTGAAACCATGCAGCTCCGTTCTTCGGTCCTACAGTAGGGATGCTATTAAACACTTCGGCGTGGCGACCCTATCAGTGGTCATGAACAACAAGTCCGGCACCTTCCTTCTTCATAGTGAAGAAGAGCAAACAGGCATACTTGGACACAGGCAACGGAGGCGGGGATTGGTGGTTCGTTTGGTCGATGCAGTGGACTCCAAAAGTTCTGACAAATTACCACAAGAATTCTCGCAACTTTTTCAGGGTACCGGCTGTGTAGCCCGCCCATACCGGATGGTCCTGGGCGAAGATGCCATACCAGTAATACAAGCGGCGTGGCGCGACGCGTCCCGGCACTGCAAGAATTAGTGCGAGAGCTAGGAGCTGCAGCGCATGAAAGAGGCCACATCATTCACCGAGTCAATGAACCAACAGATTGGGTGAATCCGCTGGCCATTGTCCGAAAAAAAAGGTGGCAAACTTCGGGTCTGTATGGACCCTAGAAACATTAACGAGTGCCTGAAGCGAGAGCAGATGCTGAAACGAGACGATATTGAGGCAGCACTTGCAGGCGCTAAATACTTCTCATGCCTGGAGGCAAACTCAGTGTTTCATGAGATTCCGTTAGATACGGCCACATCAGCCATTTGCACGTTCGCTACACCTTTTGGGCGTTACCGTTTTCTAAGACTGCCGTTTGGGATCGCTTCAGCGCTTGAAGTGTTTGAAAAGACGTTGAGCTCGATTTTTGATCGAGCACCAGGCGTGGGCGTGTGTCGATGATGGGGTGCCATCGATGATGGGTGAGTATGGGGTGCCACCCGGGAAGAACATGACAAGTGCCTTCGTGGGGCACTGGAACCAGCAAAGGAGGCTGGCTCGACGTTCAATGCAACTAAATGTAAATTTGCGTGCACCGAGGTTGAGTTCTTGGGTGACATCATCAGCCAAGACGGGATAAAATTGAATCCCGCATTCATTGCATCAATAGCCGAAATGCCGAGCCTGGTTGATAAAACGGCGGTTGAGTGAATGCTTGGTGTGGCCAATTATTTCGGGAAGTATATTCCCATCTTGCTGAAAAGTTCAAGTTGCTGCGAAGTCTCATCAAAAAAGTTGCAGTTTCGCCCGAAAGGCGAAGCATCGATTGCGATTGCAAATTAGTAGTAGCTATACGAATTAAGGATAGTAGTTTTATTCGGCCGTATGAAGCTGTATATTCGCTTACTAATTAATTAAACAATCACGGTGTCACGCGCGCACAGGTAAACATGAACACATCTTACTCGATGACCGCGGGAGCTCGTCGATACGCTGGAGTGAGAAAACCCGCCAGCGGCAGCGAGCGAATTGACCTTCGCGCTGGTCCTCGTTTGAACACGAACTAAACGTCGAAAGCGCAGTGCATACAAAGCTACCGGAACTCAGCGAATGCACTTTGGCCCATCGCAGACCGCTTGAAGATGAGGTACCCGCGGGCGCACACTTCGGCCGCGTCGCAGATCGTTTTAAAGGTAGCTCCGTGAGCAGCAACCGCGTAAGCAAAATGCACCCCTCCCCCCTCCCGTCTCCGTCGCCTCCTGCCCATGCCTCGCACGTGAACGAAAACCGGACGCTTCCGGCCGCCTTCCTCTCTCGTGTGCGCGAGATTAAGCTGCGGTTGCCGGCTCACCCTCGCACGCTTTGACTCGCGCACACAACGCACGGCGCGCGGCGACGATTTTATCGCCGTTGGACTTATACGGAACATCACGGCGACAGCGATGACGACGGCAAAAATGCGCTTGGAGTGTCCATATAATTGCTATCGCAATAAAAAGTCACAATCTTCGAGTGGACAGACAAGCATGCCGCCGAGTGGGCTACTATTTGCACAATATTAGCAGCACACTTGTGCTGGCAATTTTTTGATCCTAAGGCAAAAAATCAGCTCTGACGCATCGAAAAATGGGCTAGGGGCTGCACTGTTGCAACGTCGTGGAGATAGCTGGCAACTTGTCGCCTACGCATCAGGTGTCATGACTAAGAGCAAAGGTGGAGTGAGAAAGCCCGCCAGCGGCAGCGAGCAAATTGATCTTCGCGCTGGTTCTCGTTTCAACACGAACTAAACGTCGAAAGCGCAGCGCATACAAAGCTACCGATACTCGGCGAATGCACTTTGGCCCATCGCAGATCGCTTTGAAGCGCAAATCTCTGGATACTGGTGCGAAATCCCTACCGTGCCACCAGAAAGGAGAAATGATTAGGGTTCGTGACAAACAGTGGACTCGCAAAGCGCGCATAAAAAAATACGCAATGGGGATAACATTTGGGTGTGAAAATTTTCACTATTTTGTTTACGTCCGAAGAATTATTGTTGCCACGAACCACGCCCATTCCTAGCAATTGCGTCGAAAGGAAGTGGCCATATGCCACCAAGGCTGCAACTTTGTTACGCTTGTTGAAGTACGATTATTTACTTCAATAGGTTCCAGGAAAGCAATGCTGCTGGCCGACACGCTGTCAAGGTCGCGCAAGAAATTACAGGTCATCAGTGCCTCCCGAGACGATGTAGAGATTCACACTGTTGGAGCCGTCACGGATATGGTGAGCAGCAAAACGCTGAATCGACTTGTTGAGGCCACTGCAAATGATCGTGATCTGCAGTGGGTTATACGGTAGATAGAGAACACTGTAACCTGGTTGGCAGCAGGAAGCAATTCGCGGCGGAATTATTCCTCATTGAAGGAATTGTATTAGAAGAGACTAAAGTAGCCATCCCAAAGTCGATGAGGGCGGAAATGCTACAACGGATACATGAGGGGAATTTGGGCTTGAATAAAAACAAGCAAGAACTCGACAGCTAGTGTTCTGGCCCGGCCTCAACTGCGACTTAGAAATAATTTTAAAGGGTGTGCTGTCTTCCGGGAGTACGCTTACCATCACAACGCCAGCCATTTCTGATGCGATCTACACCGCATTATGCTTGGTACAGAGTCGGTATCGATATTTTCCAGCACGCTGGTGGTTCCTACTTGCGCGTGTATGATGCCCTATCCAACTTTCCAGAAATTGAAAAACAACGAGACACCCCAGGTAGCACTGTAATTGACAAACTGTGTGGCACCTTCGCACGTTACGGGATTCCAGTTGAGGTTTGCAGCAACAACGGTCCCCAGTTCTCCTCTTTTGCTGTGTTTGCATCCAGGTACGAATTCAAGCATATTACATCGACCCCTGGATTTGCTCAGTCTAATGGACTTGCCGAGAAGGAAGTTCAGACCGCGAAAAAAATCTTGGAAAAAAATCACAGCATATCCATGGGGTGAATGATGATGTGGGCGAAGCTCCGGAGGGAATCATCGGATCTCCCGCTTAAGGGGACGCTAGCACAAACGCGTTAAAAACGTGCAGTACTCTCTAGTAAGGGGGAGCGGCCACAGCGTCTTACGCAGCCATTTACACATGCCGGAACGTGCACCAAGTTTGCCGACGCCATCACATGACTGCTGAGAGAGTATACCCCCCGTATTCATAAACGCTCCTCGACTTGAACTTGACTTGCCACCGCCTTGGGCAGCGCGTTCGAAACGCGTTGAAGGTAAGGCGGAGAGGCCACAGCGTCTTACACCAGCTTCTTACACGGGCCGTAACGCGCTAGCACAAACGCGTTAGAAACGCGCTAGAAACGCGGCCTTTCGTTAATGTTGGGTATTTATTGCCATCGTGGTGCGTCTGTCTATGTGCGCTTCTACGCCGTTCTAAACGGTCGCGTTTTTGATGTTCTCCGCCACAAAGGATCAATCGGCATCAAGCCGAGGTACTGCACAGGTTTCTACCAGCAGTAATGATTATTGTATCGTCCTGCCTCGTCTGCCCTCCGGTAAGCTCGTCGCCGACTCCGTTTTTCTGCATGCAGACCTCGCTGTTTGTCCTTACCGGGCCCAAGACTTTAGAGATGCTCTCCGGAACGTTATCGATCTCAAAGACATAAGCTCGATTGGTCAATTTCAAATGTCACATGTGTGGATGGTGACTTGCAAGACAGCGCTAGCTAAAATCAAGCTAGTCACATGTGGTGAATTTCTGGTTCGGGGCCGCCGCTGTGTTGTGATAGACCCTGAGCCTACAGAAGTTAAGATGAAGCTGCTATGGCTACCTGAACGCATGGAAGATATTTACATACATGAAGCACTTCAGTCATTTGGGAAGATTAAAGCCATATCTGCAGAAACTTGGAGGGTGTCCGATATGGAACAGATGCGCACACTTAATCGAGACGTCGTAGTGTCACTGGCGGATGGAGTTCGCGTCAGTGACATTCCGCATCTACTGACTGTTTGTGGCCTACAGAACCTAGTACTCATTCCTGGCAGGCCACCGTTAAGCCTACGCTGCCACAGAGTCGGGCACATTCGACGACACTGCCGTACCCCACGATGCGAGGATTGTCACCGGTTCGGACACTCTGCAGAAGAATGTGTGGTGACATACGCCGGTAAACTACGGAACCGCACAAGACCACCCGACGATGCGTTGCAGGACCATATCATGGATGCTACTGAAGTTTTAGATGCAACGGGTGACCTTCCAGGTGCTGTGGTGTCTGACGCCAACGCTGTCGACAAGGCATCGGGAAGTGAGTGCACAGTCGCGGCGATATCTGAAGACAAGGCAGAAAATGCAGATATGACGCTCCACTGTGTGAAGGCAACGCCGACTGCTTCTGAGCCAATGGCGAGAGAACAGGATAACCTCAGTCGGGCTACTGCTGCAGAAACTTCGAAGACGGAACCGCCTAGTGCACAGCCCCATCTTACAGCACGCACTGCAGACGAACATGTCTGCACCGAAATACCTGCAACTAAGCGCCCTGCATCGTGCAACACGGTTACGAGTGAAGAAAGTGACTCAACAAGCGGTCCTAGACAGTCGCGTCGTCGGAGAACATCAAAGCATTCTGGAAAGTGCAGACGCTCGAGATCAAGGAGACCTGGAGTTGGTACGGGGGAGGATTCGCCTCCGCCTTCCCCGCCAGATCAACGCATGCAGTAATGAGGCATACCTTGTAGTCACCATGGCGCTGTCCCATCAACTTTTTTGCAACGTTTAACGTATGTGGCCTGCGGTCCCGCCAAACAGGTGCAGCTACGCCGGTTGCTGTTCAGCAGACACTTTGACTTCGTAGCCGTTCAAGAAACGAAGATAGACAGCGATGAGGACACTGAGAAGGCTTTGAAGCCATTTCTCTCTGTTTATGTATTTGTGTCACATGCTGTGGGCCTTTCGGCGGGCTGCCTTTTGTTTCTCAGGAAGAGTTTACCATATTCTGCTGTCGAATATAATGTTGACAGTGAGGGGCGATTTATACAATGCGATTTTATGTTGTATGGCTTGCCATGGCGCCTAATCAATGTATATGCCTTTAATGATGCACCGCGACGCATTAATCTTTTTGAGAACATAGCTACCTTACTTGACTGTGACCGTAACGTTTGTTCATGGGCGATTTCAATTGTGTGTGCAATCGAAATGACCGTACTGGGCCTAGTCGTAGTGATAGGAGTGCTGAAGTGTTGTCTCTTATAGTTGAGAAGGCTGGACTGATAGACACAGGGGCATCGAGTAGCCTACCCTCTTATACACATGCACAAGGAAGTACCCACACACGACTTGATCGCATTTATGTTTCATCGGCTCTTATATCCCCTGAAATGTCCTGTAAAGCAGAACCTGTTTCTTTTTCAGATCACTGCATTGTTACCACGCAGATTGGAAAAAACACTCGTTCAAATTTCAGACCGAACTGGGCGCTCTGGAAACTTAACTCTTCACTTGTGAATGATGGGGACTTCATTTCTCGTGTGCGGGTGGCACTCAAAACTTGTTTGCCTGCTGATACGCCTTTATTTGCCTCTTGGGAGCTTTTCAAACAAGACGTTCGGTCAATCGCGATAGAAATCGGGTCTGTGAGGTCGTTCTATAGAAAATTAGAAGAAAATACTTTACTGAAAAGTCTTAATAATCTCTATGATCTAGAATGTGAGGCACCTGGCTCTTATGTGGACGAAATTACTAAAGCTAAATGTGCACTTCAGGAATATGACGCAATACGCTACAGAGGTGCCCGTGTTCGATCGCGTAATAATCGTACTTTATATTCTGAGGAACCCACACGTCAAACTTTACTTGATGAATACCGCAATGCAAAAAGCAGGCTAATACCAGATATTTATTCGAACGGGTCTCTGGTCTCTAATACAAAGGAAATAATGTCGGAATTTGAGTTTTACTACACGGCATTGTTTAACGCCCCTTCTGATAAACAAAATGATAATGTGGTAAGACGCTTTGTATCCTTTGTAACCCCTTTAACTGAAGAAGAGTGTTCTGTCATTAGTGGTTCTTTCACTCAACAAGAAATAGAATTAGCTATTGACCAATTACCGATATCAAAGACGCCGGGTCCGGATGGCATTTCTGGCGAGTTTTATAAAGCCTTTAAATTCCTACTTTCTCCCATGTTACTCAAGATTTTCAAACTTGCTTTTGATCTGGATACTCTTCCTCAGTCATTCACTAGAAGCCACACAGTGTTCATTCCAAAATACACCGACAGAGAGAAACTGCGATATGTTGAAGGCTACAGACCTATAACACTGTCTAATGTAGACTATAAAATTTTTGCAAAGGTATTATCAAACAGACTACAATTTGCAATGTCTATTCTTATTGGTTCTCACCAAACCTGCGGCCTGAAAGGCCGCTCAATACAAACAAACATACACATCGCCCGTACAGTACTGGAACATTGTTCCAGTTCTTATGATCAGCTAGCAATGCTACAAGTAGACTTAGCTAAGGCTTTTGACAGGGTTCGTCATTCTTTTCTCTTTTCTTCTCGACCATGCTAACGTATGCTCCGTTATATTTAAAGGTGTGAAATTGTGTTATAATGATTGTTCAACTCGTTTGATTGTCAATGGTCACCTGTCCAAGCCTGTGTCAATTCATTCCTCTGTGAAGCAAGGGTGTCCCTTGTCGCCATTGCTTTTTGCCCTTTACTTGGAACCACTTTGTTTAAACGTTATTCACTCTACTAATATTCATGGTTTCAGTGTTTTGGAACAGAGGTGAAAGTGCTGGCATATGCAGACGACCTCGCTTTCTTTTGCACGGACAAGCCCAGTATCACAAATGTGTGTCTAAAATAGAGGAATTTGGAGCAATTTCTGGTGCACGAATGAACCGTGATAAAAGTTTGGGGCTTTGGTTTGGCTCATGGATATTTAAACCGACATATTTTGCTGGCATTGAGTGGACTTGTCAACCACCAAAATACCTGGGCGTTCCATTGGATGCATATAAGTCAAGTGCACATTACTGGAGAGAACGTGTACCACCCTAAGACGCTATGCCCAAACATTCGTTCCACATAATCTCTCAGTCTTTGGCAGAGCTAAAGCGTGCAACTTATTTTTGGCAACAAAACTCTTCTATGTGCTGCAAATAATTCATTGTTCCAGGGTTTACATACAGCAGTTTCACCGAATATTGCAACCTTTATTGGTCATCATCTTATGAGCCAATGAGGCGCGACAATTTTCAGACCGGTTAGTGCAGGCGGTCTTGGCCTGGTTCACCTTTATGTTAGACAATTAGTGTCTCGTTTCGTCTTTTTTCGAGACTGTTCTCATCCATTACTTCGGGCATTCTTGCAAGTTAATCTCGTCAACGTTTTACCAAATTTAGTAATTTCGACAAATTTTGCTTCACATCCATATTTGCAGGGATTCATGCGTGAAGTGTGTCTCTCAGTGCGTTTTCTTGCAGTGAGGTTCTCAAATGAGTACTTATTCTCTATCTCAAGGAAAAATCTGTATAAAGATCTAATTGATATGCTTTTTAAACCTCCGTTATACCGATCGCTGTACATCGGCTTACCTGGAGATGACGTCCTTACACGGGTCTGTAAAATGCCTATTCCTCCTCACACTAAAACATTCTTCTTCAAAGTGCACACTGAAACGTTACCTGTTAAAACCTGGTTAAATCGGAAAGGAATCTTTGTATCTTCGATAAACTGTCGTCTCTGTAATGTACCGGAAACCATAGAACACTGTTTTATTGATTGCAAGGATGCCATATTGTTTTGGGACGTTCTCCAAAGGACTTTAAAAAGGATTTTGATATAAATGCTTATGCAATACGATATCTGATACAACCTCAATGTGACGATGTGCCTTTTGATATGCTCCTGCTTCTGGCGTTGCACAGTTTATGGAAAACTCGCATGCTAGATCGGAATGCAGAACCAATTGTATCTTCGAAGTCACATTTCATTCGGATGATTTCACAGCTGAAAGACTTTTATGATCAGAGAGACTCCAACCAGACTGGTATCCGTTGTTGTTGAAGTGTATCCTTTTGCCTCCCTTTTAGAGAACTCTTACCGTAATAATTGTACTGTGAAGTGTTTGTTTTGTGCTTGTAGACGCGGCTGACTGTTTTGGCCGCTATGGAAATATCTTACGTATTCGTAATAAATACCATGAAAGAAAAAAAAATGTCACAGTTTCGCCCTAAGGACGAAGCAATGAATGCGATAGCAACACAGCAATGTCATACGAAGTAAGGTGAGCGGCTTTGGTAGCAATATGAATTGTAGTAAACATGAGCTGATTAAGTAAGCAGGTGTGCTGCGGCGTAAGTAGACCGACATGAAGAGAGACTCGATGACCACGAGAAGGCGCGTGTGAAACGGTGGTGTTGATGGAAGCGCTTCCCGTGGGCAGCGCGTGCGAAGGGACACACCTGTAGCGCTGCACTGCCGATCCGGGCAGCATTGCGTGTGTAGCGTGAGTTGGAAAATGTGGCCCGACTATTACGAACTGAATGAACAAGCGTGGTGTGAGCGCGCACAAACACGAAGAGATCACATGGAATGACAGCAGAAAGACGTTGTCAAAAACGCTGGCAGCAAGCATACCCGCAGCGGGCGAAGGTACGTGCGGTCTATCGCTTCAACGGAAACTGAACTGCGAATGCACGGCGCTTAAAGGTCAGAGCCGTGTGGAGATAAGAGACGGTGCGAGCGAGCGTCGAGCGCGGTTGTTGGCAGAGAAGTGCGCCCCCCCCCCCCCCCCCCCCCGCTTCCTCCGGCGCTGGCTTCCCGCTTCCTTGCTTGCGCGTGGGAGAGATAAGAGACTGCGGACGAGCGACGAGCGCGGTTGTTGGCAGAGAAGTGCCCCCCCCCTGCTTCCTCCGCGCTGGCTTTCCGCTTCCTTGCTTGCGCGTGGGAGATTGAGTGCGTTCGCTCTCCGTGATAGCGCGCGTCCCCGCACGCTTCCTGTCGGGCATACGGCGCGCGGCGAAGATTTTCTATAGGGAACCTCACGGCGACGGCGACGGCGACGACCACGGCGACGACGACGGCGACGCCGACGGCAGAAATCCGGTGCAAGTGTCCATATAATTGCTATCGCAATAAAAAGCGCTTCGTGGCGTAGTGGTTAGCGCCGCGCGTTCGAAGCGAGGGGTCCCTGGTTCGATTCCGCGCTACGGACACAACTTTTGGAATTTTTTTTCGTAAAACGCCGGAAGCGTTCTGCGGGCTGGAAGCTGGCTTCCGGAACCAGAAGCAGAACCAGTGGAAACGGAAGCGGAACCGGTGGAACCGGAAGCGGAAGTCGGCTTCCGGTTATACTATACGTATACATATTATTGTATATATGGGTATACATACATATACGGACAACAACGCCATCTATTGAGCAATTCATAAAACTAGACGTGGCTACCTACTACGACGGGGACGAACGGGTGCCGCTATAGGCTCCGTACAGTCGAGTTTGCGGCTGCTCTGGCGCCATCTGGCGCAGCGACGCAACAGTGTTGGGAAGTGGCGCCGCAGCTCGGCCGGCTCGATGAGTATTCGTTCCCGCGCGCTTCATTTCGTCTCGGCCACGGTTGAAGCCGTTTTGCTTTGTTCACCAGCCTCCTTTTTTTTTATACGTCTTGCGACGGTGCAATGGCATGCGCTTCATCGGCAAGCGTCGGAGGTGAAAAAAAAGGGCAAGTGGAACCGGCGATACTGCTGCGTAAAGGGCTGTCACAACCACGAAGGCCAGCCCGGGATAAAGTTGTACAGGTTTCCTGGCAAATCTTATGAGATCGAACGGCGAAAAAAAATGAATCGCAGCTGTGAGGAGAGTAAAGTAAGTCAGCTTCTTTGTTATTTGTGAGAAGGTTTTGTTCTGTAAAGCGTGCTACACATGCGCGTTTCACAGCTCGTTGCGACGCCAGCGGCCATGGCCAGCTGCTGAACATTTAAAAGAAATTTGTCACGACTTTGCTGATTTGGCGACTGCTTGCAGTTGTCGTAGCATTCGGTATGATCAGCATAGCACTGGCATGTGCGATGAGCAATATTTTATGCCAAGGAAGCCTATTTTGTGCTGGCGAGCACTAATTCACGATCCTCGTTTCGGCCGCTGGCGCTTGAGCGCGGTTTCACATGGTGCGATTTTTCTTGTGATATACTTTTGCGATGTATCATTGTAAAAGCAAAGCGCGTATGCAAGGAAAGGAATTCGTAAGCGAAATCGTATCTTGTGAGAGGGCCTAATGAGCTTCGATCATTGTACATGATGAAAAACGAACATTCGCGTCATGTAAATTAAGATCGCCTAGTTAATAAATCTCGTTTATCAGCGCAGCAGGTGGCTCCGACTGGGTCCCAAACGAGTCAACGAGGACAGCATGGTCACTGCCACACGATCCAACAATCCGAATCGTTTAGCTCACTCGACATGACTGTGCTGACGACAGCCTACGAGTGAGCGTGTAGCTGCACGCGGTCCAGATCGAGCTGTATGACAATATAAAGTAACAGTGTCACAGGGGCATCAAATGATAGGCCGCGGCGTACAACGCGCCGGAGCGAAATGAGGCATGTATTGCCAACAGTGAGGCGTCGATTAGAAATCGGTCAACTACAACGTTTTCAGGGTGCCAGTTTAGTGACTTCAATTTTAGTATAACAGTAAGCTTTACTCAAGTGAAGGATGACGTCGTTTACTTACTTTCCCTGTTGCGAACGGCAGTTCGCGTGAACGTCCACGCCGTCCACTTCTTTCACACAAGCAACTCGCGAAGCAGCGTAGAGCTTGTCTCCGCTGGTTAACGCTGCACCGTGAAAGTAATCGTCTATTCCTTTAATAGGCCTGAACCCCGCAAAAACTATTTCTGCCATCACAGAGGGCCACGCTTGTACTTTCACGTACACACACGCACAAAAAAAGAAGGCGGATCGCGGATATACGTGCGGCTTTCGGAGGCGTGTATACGTAGTTCCGAAATCTCGCGGTCTTCCCCCTTCCCAGTTTCGCTCCGCCCGCCACATGCGACGCTGAGCATCGCGCCACCGCTGCTGCGCAGCAGCGCCGCCTGTTCACTGTACGGAGCCTATAAGGAGCTTCGCCCCTAAAACTAGACGGGGCTACCTACTACGACGGGGACGAACGGGTGCCGCTATAAGGAGCTTCGCCCCTAAAAATCGAGACACGGCAGGACTACTGGCTAGGACTACTTTCCTACCGTTCGACTCCGCTGGAAGACGGTCGGTCGGCCGGTGAGCTCCTGCAGACAGAAGACGTACGCAACTTCCGGACTTCAACCAACAGTCAAGAACAACTGTCTTCAAGCGCAAATCTCTGGATACTGGTGCGAAATCCCTACCGTGCCGCCGGAAAGGAGAAATGGTTAGGGTTCGTGACCAACAGTGGACCCGCAAAGCGCAAGTGGAAGCGCCATGGTCATACCGGGTGCATACTGAGGATAGAAAGAAGCTTCGCCGCAACTGCAGGCATCTAAGTGCGACGCTGGAACCTTTCAAGAGCAGCACACTCAAAAGGGACGAGTCCGAGAGTGAGTGCGAGCCCGTCAACGAGCAGGTTCCCAGTCCAAGAGGGGTGGCTGCACCATCCACGGACGGACAGTCTACACCAACAGTGAGGCGTTCCACCATGCAGAAGCAGGAGGCAGCCTAACAGGCTTCACTGCGATCACAACTTCAACCATGCAAGTGAACCAGTGACATGTTTCAAACAACGAATAAAACGGGGAAGATGTATCGTACAAGATACGCATGCGCTGTTCGTATCGGACACACCCAACACCGATTCCTGCTGTTGATGCCGACACGTGCCTGCAGGGGCCAGACTCTAAACGAACAGCTTGTATCAATAAAGGTTATTTTCTGTTCCAGCGTCAGCTGACTGTTACAGTACTGACACATCATTCCTACAGTCTGACCTTAAGAATATTTATGGTTGGTGCAACGCAGGGAAAACGAAACAACGCAGCGAAGTGCAAGTTAACGAGAATATCGCGTAAACGTTCCACCAGCGCTAGCAGTATAACATTAATAGTTCCGTTGTCGAGGAAGCGAGCAGTTACAAATACTTAGGAGTCCACGTTATCTAGCTTGTCTTGGCAACCACACGTTAATTATGTTATTAATAATGCTAGCAGCATGCTTTGGTACCGGCGCCATAAATTTTCAATGGCGCCTTCTTCTCTTAAACTTCTCCTTTATAAAGCTTTCGTTCGTTCCAAACTAGCATATGCTAGTCTCTTCTCTAATGCCGTGCGGCTCATGAAAGTATTCAAATAAATAAATAAATAAATAAATAAATAAATAAACCTCCTTGCCTTTCCCACCCCGCTTGAGTCTCTCCGTACGTAAGTGCGCCAGGACGTAGCACATAACTGTTAGTCCAATCAAAGACTACCTGTACATGGCATAATAGCCCACGGCCAGGAAGCGGTTGTAGACTTCACTAACTTAGCCTCCATGCACCTGCATGGTCCCCTTATGTTATTAAATAGGTAGTAAAAAGTTAGTATAGGTCAGTAAAAGGTATTATTGCCGTGTTAGTCACTTTGACTACTCCTTTTTAACCGAAAGATAGCGCGGTGACTCGGAGGAGCCCTAATAGTAATCGGATTCACACGTTTTGAATCGACGACGCCAGCTTAGTGAGCACGTGCGCAAACTTGGCCTGTGCAGCACATACACCGAATCCACAGCGATGATATGTTCTATGCGAGTCCGAGAGAAAATATAGGCGTCTTTGCTTTAGCGCATGCAACTTTAGATTGTCAACCTCCAGCTTCGGTAATAATAACTAGCTAAGCCAGCGTACTATGACTGAGCCCTCGCGCAGCCCGGTCATCGTTAGTAATATATCCCCACTATATCGCACACGTCTGGCATTTATCACATGCCATCGAGAGAGAGCGAAGCTAAAAGCTTTTTAACAACACCTGTACTTGGACACGTACTCATCATCATCATCCATCGGCCTATTTTATGTCCACTGCAGGACGAAAGCCTCTCCCTTCGATCTCCAATTACCCCTGTCTTGCGCTAGCGTATTCCACTTGCGCTGCAAATTTCCTAACTTCATCATCCCATCTGGTTTTCTGCCGACCTCGACTGCGCTTCCTTCTCTTGGTATCCATTCTGTAACCCTAATGGTCCACCGGTTATCCATCCTACGCATTACATGGCCTGCCCAGCTCCATTTCTTCCGCTAATGTCAACTAGAATATCGGCTATCCCCGTTTGTTCTCTGATCCACACCGCTCTTCCTGTCTCTGAGCGTTAGTCATAAGAATTTTCGTTCCATCGCTCTTTGTGCGGTCCTTAACTTGTTCTCGAGCTTCTTTGTTAACCTCCAAGTTTCTGCCCCATATGTTAGCACCGGTAGAATGCAATGATTGTACTCTTTTCTTTTCAACGACAGTGTAAGCTCCCAGTCAGGATTTGGTAATGCCTGCCGTATGCACTCCACCCCAATTTTATTTTCTGTAAATTTCTTTCTCGTGATCAGGGTCCCCTGTGAGTAATTGACCTAGATAAACGTACTCCTTTAGAGACTCTAGAGGCTGACTGGCGATCCTGGATTCTTGTCCCTTGCCAGGCTATTGAACATTATCTTTGTCTTCTGCATATTCATCTTCAACCCAATTCTTACACTTTCTCGATTAAGGTCTTCAATCATTTGTTGTAATTCGTCTTAATTGTTACTGAATAGGACAATGTCATCTGCAAACCGAAGGTTGCTGAGATATTCGCCATTGATCTTCACTCATAAGCCTTCCCAGTCTAAGAGCTTGATACTTCTTCTAAGCATGCAGTGAATAGCATTGGAGAGATTGTGTCTCCTTGCCTGACCGCTTCTTGATAGGTCCAAGGTAGCTGTGGAATCCTTGTAGATGTCTGCTAAAATATTCACGTATGCCTCCAGTACTCCTTGATTCCGCAATGCCTCTATGACTGCTGGTATCTCTACTGAATCAAATGCCTTTTCATAATCTATGAAAGCCATGTAGAGAGGTTGATTGTACTCCGCAGATTTCTTAATTACCTGATTTATGACATATATATGATCCATCGTAGAATATCATTTCCCGAAGCCAGCCTGTTCTCTGGTTGGCTGAAGTCAAGTGTTGCCTGATTCTATTGGAAAATACCTTGGTGATATTTTATACAATACTGAAAGCAAGCCAATGGGCCTGTAATTTTCAATTCTCCAACGTCTCCCATCTTATGGATTAGTATAACGTTGGCGTTCTTCCAGCTCTGGTACACATGAAGTTTGTGAGGCATTGCGTATAAAGGGCCGCAAGCTTTTCAAGCATGATGTCTCCTCCACCTTTGATTAAATCTACTGTTGTTCTATCTTCTCCACGAGCTTTTCCCTGGTCAGTCTTTCAGGCCCTTCTAATTTCTGCGCTAGTTATAGAAAGAGCCTCTGTATCCGGTTCATAACTTTTGAATGAAAGTAGCTTGGCTGTTTTGGGCACTGTACAGGTCAGTATAGAATTATTCCGCTGCTTTTACTATGTCATCGAAATTGCTTATGAATTACCATGCTTATCTTTCAGTGCATACATCTTGCCTTGTCCTATGCCAAGCTTTTTCTTATTGATTTAATGCTGCGTCCATATTTTACGGCTTCCTCAATCTTTCCCGTACTAATGTGTACTTACTAATGCATTCTTACTGTCTTATGGTCTGCAGAAGAAAATACCCTAAACTCGGCATGCTCAAGGTAAGCGAAATGTTTAGGTTTTCAGTGGTTCTGCGGCACTATTTCGCAAGAGATTTCAGGGTAGCTGTCCACAAAGAAGTTACACTGAGGAAAACAGACAGATACGTTAAGCCAACAGTTTCACAAACTATGGTAAAAACCAAGCAAGTATTATGTCTGAGCAGTATTTAATGATCTCAGTATGATTTATGCAATATTGTAAAAAGAAGAAACACTGGTGAAAATATAAGAAATTGGTGCTTAGCAACAATGCAAGAATGACATTTCTGTGTGGCTTTAGGGTCATGATCCGTTGCATGTTTACTATTACTTGATGTGTCTAGTCTATTTATGGCTACTTGTCAAGTTATACTTGCTTTTGTTCATCGATTTTTCTTTCTTTATTTCTATTTCTTTTTTCATGTCGCGCAGGGCGGGATCCTGCTATCTGATGTGTGTGTGTATCATTGAGCCTTGGTATGTATCCTGTAGCTGATGTATCTACCACCTGCCAGGTCAGCCGACAAGCGTTATGTGCTTAGGCGGACCAGCAGATTCATGTGCATGAAAAACGGGCGAATAAAACTCTATATTGAGCAAAAGCTAAAGAACCAGGGTGGAAAGCTCTAGATTCAAAGTTTAATTCGGCCTCATTACAGTCGTGATAGTGCCCGTAACTTCTTCGCTAAGGTGTCATAATTTTTTGGTACACGAGCTATGTATGCATGAAACCGGCACTTCTACCCGAAAGCGGTTTCTTTGATAAGCATGCTGCAGCAGGAAGCAAGCAAATTAATCAGATCTAGGTAGACCTCCTCAGTGCTGCCGCTTTACTAGGCCCGATGAAATCAAAATTACAGCATTTAGGTTCCGCACGTGGCTAACGCAAGCCACGATCACTCGAAGCGATTTTTGCGTCTAGATAGCAAGTTTAATTTTTTGACGATAACTAGTAAGAACCTGGAGGCTCATAGTGCCATCTGCAGCACAGCCGGACCACGGGTCTTGCACATTTACACGTAGCAGTACAGACAGTTGCCGGGTTTGAGGCCTAAGGTCAATTGTGAGATTCCTGGGGAAGAACCCGCAAACTTTTGTCCTCTTTAATCGTCCAAGAAAGTATTAGAATACCATAACAATTTCTTTCAATAACAATGCACTACCGATATACGAAAAAGTGAGATTTCTTGCTGTTACCCTTGACAAACACCTAAAATACCACTGCCCTGTCAGTTCATTACTGCACAAGTGTCATTGGTATTCATGTTCTCTAAAAGCACGTGCATACTTTGCACCACATTTTATTACTTCGTTATATCATGCATATATAGGTATCCATTTAACATACGGTTTGTCTACATGGGGAACACATATCCTACTCACCTCAAGCCTTTAGAACTCCTCCAAAACCAAGCACTGAGGCTCATGACATTTACACCACTGCGATGCCATACCCTGCCTCTTTACCAACTTCTTCGTATTCTACCCTTCGGTATTATTTCAATATAAGTTATCGCTTCTCATGCTTCGCTTCCTTCAACTTGACATACCTACGGACGTCCTTTCTTTGTGTCACATTGTTAATTCACACAACACAAGGTTTTCTCAACAGAATAACCTCCTTTCACCGAAAATCACATCAAATTCACACAAGGTTTACCCTCAGATTCACTGGTATAAGTGTTTGGAATTCAATTAGTGCAGAAATTAAGAATACCTTTTCTTTCTACTCTTTACACGAAATTAAAAATAAATGGTTAGAAGAGCTGCTTCTCTGCGATGTTTTTTCTTGCAGATTTTTTTTGCGGATTTTCCTTTTCGTCTTTGTCTTTTTTTGCGGACGTGGTTTTCAAGTATTTTTGTCAATTTCTCCACTCTTATTGTTCATATAGATTTTAAATAAATACGTTCGTGTTGTATTTTTTTAAATTCACAAGTTAAACTGTCTTTATATCATTTTTTGCCTTTCTTAGGTTATCATAATAAATAACTTTTAATGATATTTCTTTATTTTTATTGTATTATCTTGTTATTTTGTTTTTATATAACATTCTGAGTTGTGTAAAGTCGTCATCGCTTGTTGGATGAATCCTGCTGCTGTTTATGTGATTATATCGTATGCATTGGAAAACATGAGGTCCCCCTCACAGTTCTACTTTGGTACCTCCAATGTACCAAAGTGCGAGATCGCGCAATCTCGCACTGACTCTAGTGCGAGATTGCGTCTTCTGCAAATCGGACATCCTCTCAAGGCAGACGTCACTGCTTGGCCCCTTTTTAGCAGTCAGCGTTCGCGTAGCTCGGTGAGTGTCTGCTCGACGCCAGAGTTAAGATCCGTTCGTGGGTGTAACGAATGAGCAGCTGTGCGACCAACTTCACGGCCAAGAAGCACTACAGCATGGCGGACTGACCGAAGGCCTGTCAAAAGCTGGAGACGTCCTCCCAATGCGGATAAAACCCATTCTTGTCGAGGAACGGACGTAGAAGCAGCAGGTGAGATGAAGCTGGTACCGGTTTACTAGCTGAAAGTGCTTCTATGTCGTCCGAAAAGTGCACTGCTGGACTCGTTTTAATCCAGTAATGCTCGGCTCGTTAGATTTCTGAGCAGTCAGTGGTCCGGACGTAGGGGCTCGTCGTAGCCCTGTGTTGCTGATGAAACGCTAGGCCCATGCAGTAATCCGAAGACGGCGCGAGTACTGGCTGTAGTCTGCGATTTGGAGCTACGATTGCGGTTGCAAGGTGGTGACCATGCATGTGGCGTCTGAAGCTAAGACGTGAGCGGTTAAGGGGATTGAGCAGGTAACGTCGCTCTCCAAATGGTGCATGGGTAAAGAAAGCCAAGTAAGGCCTTTTCACCGCACTGACGAACGCAGGAGCGTGACCGCCGCGATACTCTTGCGAGTAAGACGGCAGGATTTTCTTTGCTTCTGCAGTGGGTCCACTTGTTGCTGTGTCAGTCGCTGTATTTCTGCGACCATATTTCTGACATACAGGTCGCGACGCCGGGATCTTGCGACATCCAATGCTGGCTATCTGGGAGTCGGTCCAGAAAAACGGTCTGCTTGCTGCTTCGAAACACGATATCCTCTCATGTAGATGTAGAGGCGGGCAGCCGTCAGCAGGCAAGAAGCTCTAAACGAGGCAGCGACAGGGGCTTAAATGGCGCGATTCATCCTTGCTCAGTAAAAGATTGTACTGGGCGCGCGGGAGTTCATCTATTCGGAACACACGTAGACTGCAACGCCATACGCCCGCAGACTAGCGTCTGCGAAAATAGGCAGCTCCGTGACTCCAACTACGTGTTTCTGTGGCCTGTTGACTTGTCGGGGTAGATGAACCTTGCTCAAGTCGGAAGTTTGGAAACCCAGCCATTCCACGCGGTGAGATGCTCTTGAGGTCGCCGACAATCCATGAGTGCTGCCAACTTCCAGACATTTGAAAAATCAACTTGGCCCGACGGAGAATGGTGCGAGAAAGAAAAGGGGATGGTACAGCCTTGCAAAGCCGTGAAGAATTGTTCGTTTCGTTATAGGCATGGTTTGATAGAAACTTTTTGATTTGATTCAGTAGAGATACCACAGTCATAGGCATTGAGTAATGAAGGAGTACAGGAGGCATACGTGAATATCTTCGCAATATCTACAAGGATTGCACAGCAACCTGCTTCTCCACAAAAAAAGTAGAAACATGCCTACCAAGAAAGGGGTCAGGCAAGGAGACACACTTTCTCCAATGATATTACTGCATGCTTCGAAGAAGTATTCAAGCTCTTAGACTGGGAAGGCTTAGGCGTGATGATCAACGGTGAATATCTCAGCAACCTTCGGTTTCCAGATCACATTGTCTTATTCAGCAACATGGGGACGAATTACAGCAAATGATTAAAGACCTAAATCGAGAAAGTGTAAGAGTCGGGTTGAAAATTAATATGCAGAAGACAAACAATCTTAATAGCCTGGCAAGGCAACAAGAATTCAGGATCGCCAGTCAGCCTCTAGAGTCTGTAAAGAGTACGTTTATCTTGGTCAATTACCCACAGGGGACCTGATCATGAGACCGAAATTTACAGAAGAATAAAATTGAGTTGGAGTGCATTGCCAAATCCTGACTGGGAGCTTACCGCTGTCGTTGAAAAGAAAAGTGTACAATCATTGCATTCTACCTGCTAACACATGGGCCAGAAACTTGGAGGTTAACAAAGAAGCTCGAGACACGTTAAGGACCGCACAAAGGGCGACGGAACGAATATTGTTAGGCCTAAAGTTAAGAGACAGGAAGACAACGGCGTGGATCAGAGAAAAAATGGGGATAGCTGATTCTAGTTGACATCAAGGGGGAAAATGGAGCTGGGCAGGCCATGTAATGCGTAGGATGGATAACCGGTAAACCATTAGAGTTACAGAATGGATACCAAGAGAAGGGAAGCGCAGTCGAGGACGGCAGGAAACTAGGTGGGGTTATGAAGTTAGGAAATCTTGGGCGAAGTTGGAATTAGCTAGCGCAAGACAGGGCTAATTGGAGATCACAGGGGGAGGCTTTTGTCCTGTTGTGGACATAAATAGAGGCTGATGGTGATACAAACTTAATGACCTGGTCTGCGGACGATGATTGAATCGTCGCTTCTCTCCCAGCAAAGCCCTAAGACTGTCATGGTGTATGGATCGCCACCTTCGTCTTTAAAAGAGAGCCCGTCCTTCTGCAAGTGTTCTCGCAGTACTGAGTGATTTAATGCCTATTTACCAATCTCCAAGCCGGCGTCCTCTAGAATGGTCTTTGCCCCGCATAAATTTGGGGCACTTTCTAAACGCTGTTCGCACGACTACCAAATCGCCTACATAAAGTATTCTCGAGGCATGCCACTGGTGTCGGGAAATTGGCTTTCAGTGGCAGAAAAGTGATGATGCAGCGTTACCGCTAGCAGAAACAGGCTGGACGTGGCACCGAACGGAACGCGGGTCATCCGCCACTGAACAATGGCTCAATGGTTTAGGCTGCGTCGGGAGATGAGCGATCCACAAGAAATGGAGTGCATCTCTGTCAGCGGGCCGAATGACCATCTGCAGGTACTCCTTTATGTCAGCCACCATAACGATTTGATGAAACCTGAAGTTGAGCAGCAGTTTCAATAAATCATCATTCATTTTTGGTCCTTCGATAAGCACGCTGTTCAGGGCTGGTAGACCCGGAGCATGAGACGATGCGTCGATAACAACTCTGAGTTCGGTAGTGACTGCTTGGCGTCGAGTCACTCCATGATGCGGCATGTAGTACGTGCTCGACTTGAAGGACACGTCTTGGTCGGGAACTCGTTCGGCGTGACATTCGTCAAAATAAGTCTGGATCATCTTGTCATACTGGGCGAGAAGATCTGGTTGTTGCTTAAAGCGTCGGAGCTGCAGCAAGAGCCTCTGCCTAGCAACGGAGAAGTTGTGGCCGGCGTCGAGACCTGGCGCCCGAATAAGGAGATGAGCCTGGTAGCGTCCTCCTTTCTTCGAAACGTGGCGTTCGAACTCCTCGAGAGCCATGTGGGCGTCATGTTTACCGTCAGAATCATCTTGCACGCCGAGGGTGTCTTGGCGCCACACAGAAGAGATGTCCACGTCTAGTGAGGCGTCGTTTGCCTTAGGCTCTCCCAGCAAGGAAGAGTGATGTGGTTTGAACAACCGGAACCTTTGGATAAATCGTGGAGCATTCCGTGGATGGTCCACCCAGAAAGGGTCTGCACTGCCGTAACCTGTGGCGATAGTTGAATTATCTGTCCGGTTACAATCTCCCAGTAGAGGTCGGAGCCTATCAGGATGCTGATCACGTCCTTCAGGAAAATCGTCGCCACAGAGCGTGCATCAGCGGGAACAAGACCGCAGTGTGTCATCATGGTGACGATCGCGCCATCCGCTGGTGGGCTGGTTACCGCAGAGATTTCGGGCACTTCGAGGGCACCTATAGTAGTCTCCTTGGTACTGTGCTGGCTGCGGAGTGTAACGGATACTCGGTACATGTCAGGGTCACAGGCGCTGAGTTTACCCGAACGTGAATAGGTTGAGCCGCTCAACGCCTTGAGCAGGTCAATTAAGTGTTCGAGAAACGTCCTGCCAAATGAAAGTGGGCAGACTGCCCGCGTATAGTAGGAAACGCAACAAAATTGACCTTGCTGGTGCGACATCCCAAGCTATGCCCGTCTGAAGGAATACCGGCATGAGACCGATGCCACTCGTGGTCACAGATGTTGCAGGAGGAGGTGTGTCGACGGACTCCTGCCCGCTTGCGCATTGCACGGATGGCGCAGACGTGTTGCCTTGTTTTGCTTTGCTTTGTTTTGAGTCGGAGTACACACGTTTCACAGCGACGCCAAGTGCTGTCCAGCACAGTGGGCGCATTCCATGTTCCTGGCGTTTCGGCATTCACTGACAACGTAGTTGCCCTTGGCGCAGCGGAAGCAGCGCCTGCGCGCCTGAAGCTTCCTGCGCTTTTCTTCTGAAGTGAGCGACGTGGAGCATTCCTGAACTGTGTGGTGTGACGTGTTGCACAGGAGGCAGGGACGCGTAAACGGGGACCTCACTACAGTTGATAGAGCCGCTGAAGACGATGGGTTTAGCTCCAGAGGTCGCGATTCACGTGGATCATGCCGCTGGATTGCAGGTGAGCTGGCTAGGTCGAAGGCGCCTTCCTCCTTCACTTTGACTTGAATTCGTAGGCAGGTCATCAGATGTTTTACTTGATGGGACTTGTCTTCTGTAATCGCTGCCGTGTCATCGTGGTTCAACGAAGCCTCCTTCAGCCGCTGACGGTACAGCATACCAAGGTCAGGTGGTAAGGCCTTCATGATGACGCGTCGCAGAACAGCAGCATACTCATCTGGTGAAACGCCAAGGTCCTCCAGTGTGCTTGTGCGGAAAGTGATCTCGTTATAGAGATTTCGAAACTTGTCGAGATCTATTGAACTGCGAATGGGTTCTATTGCGAGTAGGTGGGCCAGATGGTCATCGACCAGCATGTCGCAGCGGCTGAACCGGTCAGACAGCACCTTGATGGCGACATAGTACTTTGTATCGGCCAGGCGGATACCCGGAATTTGTCTTAGCTGACCCGGACAGGTACGTCAGCAGATATTTAAATTTGTCTGTCTTCGATAGCGAGTCATTGCCGTGAATACGTGTCTGGTATTGGTCCCAAAAGCCTTGCCAGTCGCGTCGCTCCCAAGAAAACCTCGGGATGTGCAGCTTTGTCTGGGCAACGCGGGCGAAAGACGCCGCGGGCTACACTCCGTACCTGGCGAGACAAGTTGCGCGGTAGGACAAGGAAGGATCGGTGGCCGCGGCTCGGTAGCCAGGCCCACGCTTGTCTTGGTGAAGCTAACCTGTTGTTCATATTCGAAAGCTGTGGTCAGGTCTGCTTCCAGGTCTGCATCCGTGAGCGTCTCGCGTATTGCGCGGTCGAACTCGACGAGTTCCGCCTGCTTGGCCAAGACGAGCTCGAGGTGCTGGTGTAGCAGCCGCACTGCGGTGGCCTCATCTGACTGCAGGGCGTCGATTGTCGAAATGGCCTTGGTGAATGGCCCTCCGGACGAAGCCGCACTTGGTGCGGAGTTGCACCATTGCGGGAACGCGAGGGCCAGACGACAGGGCGGGTTTCGGCCCCAACTTGTAATTTAGCAAACAGCGACGGGGATTAGACCCAGACCCGGATATCTGACTCGTTCTTCATCTGGTAGCTACACAGCGAGCAGTGCCGTGGCTGCTGCGCGTGCTCAGCGCACCTTCTTCTTTATTTGCTACAGAACACGGCCCACCCTGGCGACTAAGTGGCATAGGAAAGTAGGCCGATCTTGGAGACAGGCTAAATCACATATAGCCGAAGCAACGTAAATCTTAAGAGTGAGCGCTCCGGATATTCAATAAAAATGTCTTCAGCAATACGGTGTATCACTATATTGCTTGAAGGCTAATCCCATTAACGCTGGTAGTCACAGTGCCATAGGTCCTGCCGGAATATTGTTTTCCCTTTAATAAAGCGAAGCTTTCTTAGCCTCTGCTCTCTACTTCGGTGTCTGCTTCTAACCAGTATCGATTCGCAGGTGCACACTGACATAAAACGCTGCCTTCTCACAATTCTCGGAAAGTGTGGCACAATTATACAGAAATGTATCGGCTTATATAGTGCCTAATTTGGACGATACATCGTGAACTCTAAGCGCATCGTTAATCAGCCCCGGTCGACAGTTCTGTTTGACTAAAGGTTGCGCGCCTCATGTGTTATATCCCCATGAAATGTATGACGAATGCGCGTAGTCGCAAGCGAATTAAGCACTCGGAAATCATCATCATCTGTCTTTCGGCAGGCCGCGAAAGAGAAGTTGCGACTGAAAACGACTTGCCGGTATGAGACGACGTGATGAGCCAAGATTGGTAGACATATCGATCATGTGTTCATCACAGCAATTGTTAATATGGAAGCCGTTAACTACGCGTTTTACTTTATAGTCCACAAACCGGTATTATCCGCAATCATGCAATGATACGAAACCACGGACACGTCCTAATATGCAACTAAAGAGACCTGCACATTATACATACCATGTGTTGTGTTTTAGTGCACCCTCTCCAAAACAAAGAAAGCTTCGCTTACATGGACATGCGTCAGACCAGTGATGTGTTCTGCCTGACTTCTCTTTTTCTGTTTATTGAGTGTAAAGGCCCTTACGGGCGTGGCATATAAGATTGGGGGCGGGGCTGGGAGGGGGTGGCAACGCACGCAATGAGAATAACGCTACAAACTAATTCGGACAAAAAGGGTGTAGAAAGAAATGATAGAAATGGCACACACTTCTAAATAAATAAACAATGCTAACATCAAGTATTTGTCAACATGTAGCGCAATGGCAGTTGATATTATTTTATAAATAGTCTTCACTAAAGAGTGCAAGAGGTTTGGTGTGTTATGCCTATGCCACAAGGGCACAGGGCATAGCGCTGGTTCTTTGCCATGATAGGTCGGTAATTAACGATATTTGGTACCTTCCTATGGCAGTCTGCAGTTCCGTTTAGTTTTGATGGTGTTGGCAATGCCGCTGGTTCACTCTGGACCGTGAAAGTTCCTAGGAAATTCAAGAACCTCACTAGAAAAGCATTATAAAATAAAAACTCTAGGAAAGCCACACTCGAAATAGTCCACAGCCACTACAATATGAGCGAAACTTGAAACACAGCGATACGTAGTAAAACAACAGTCACAAAACGCAGAATGAAAACACGAACTGATATCATTGAGCCGTCCTTAATTTGCAGAGCTTTCTTTTTCTGTGCACATTTGAACAATAGCTCATGATTGTACTCAATATATACCATACTCACTCCAGCACTAAGGCCCTGGCGATGAGCGTCAGGTAGTAGGCAATGCCGGAGGCCAAATCCACAGACTTCGCCGCCACGTGACACACCACAGAGCGTACAGCAGCGTCCTTTAGATCCCGGGAGCACCCTGCACCGCGACGAAAACCAACCTAACGTTAAGGCAATTATTGAGCTATATAGGAGAGGCCGTTTCCGAGTTGGAAGTAATCTTTGGGGATAAAGTGAGCGATCTGTTCCTCTTTTTCTGGCAGGTGGAGAGTATATCGCCTTTCGAGTGATGTGTCCCAGACCTGTGATTTAAAAATGCACTACGGTGATTCTTGCTATACGGCATTGGGACAAAGACGCTATCCCGCTTTTTTTCCTTTTCGTTTGATACTGTGATAGGATGCTTCCGTAATCTGAGTACTGAGGACTATGGTGTCCAGGAGCCGAGCACGTGATTGTGCATTCGGTTCCCGGCCGGCGGCCGCATAGGGAGGAATGCACAAAGCGATCGTGTACTTGGACATAGGTGCGCGGTAAAAAAAAGCGCAGCTGTTCTACATTAATGATAAGCCCTGCACTACGGCGTTACTCAAGGCCCGTGAGTTGCTTTGTAACGTTAAACGCCATTATTTTATTTGATTTCAGAATGAGCATGTAGAATTGGCGACGTGCTGTGACAACTACGCGAGTGCTGGCGCAGTGGTACATGGGATAGTTGAGCGGTATTCAATAAAGGGACCCTGTCATATGTAAGAGGCCGCCTGCGGCGCGAAAAGGAAGAGGAGCACGAGATCGAGGCACGGCGTTCGGAACGGCACGAGCCCTCGAGGCGCGTGACCCGAGGCGTAATCGAAGGATGAACGGCGCTGCCCGGCGATTATCGACGTGGCTCCGGGCCAGGAAAGTCGCATCGTCAGCTACGCTCTGGCGACGAGAGACTTGGGGGTCTGGCTCAGTCCGTGACGTTGGCCGTCCAAGGTGTGGCCGTGGACCTCGGCAAAGTTCGAGCGAGGCCCCTGGACTGGCTGCAGCCTCTCACGGCGGGACCGGGCACCCCAGAGAGGATCCCTCTTCTGCGGCAGACCGGCACGTTCGATATTCCTCGGCGTTAGGCCTAACGTCAGCCTAACGTCGGCCTAACGTCGGCCTAACGTCGGGATGCCGTCCTAAATTAGGCCTAAGCAATGCCTCGCCACATCACTGACGAAGTACGAGACGCCGACTTCTAAGACGAACGAGGCGACGTGACGACGGCAAGGTAACGATTACACCATCGACAAGAGCACCGACTTCTTGGGAAAAGAGCCGATGAGCTTCAGACAGGAACATACGTGCGACGACGAGTGCAGTAAGACGACTCTTCTTTGTAGCGTCTCAGCGGTAGGCCAGGGTTGCCTGACTTTCATAGACTAGACGCCACAGACTAACGTATACGTGGAAATAAGAGCATGTTTAGTGTTTGTTAAGTAGTTTTTAGGTTGTCCAAGTGTTAGTATTATTCATCATGTTTTAGTGTGATCGAGTTCTGTTTGAAGTGTGGGCTTGCAGTGTAATTCACCAGACAGCACTTCCCTTCACTTGGCACCCACTATGCTACTCTTGACGACTACTAATTATTTGTGTTGGAGAGCACCCACTATGCTACTCTTGACGACTACTAATTATTGTGTTGGAGATCATCATTATCATCATCAACAGCCTATACTTATATCCGCTGCAGGACGAAGGCCTCTACCTGTAATCCCCAATTACCCCCTGTCTTGCGCCAGCTGATTCCAACTTGTGCCTGCAAATTTCCTAACATAATCACCCCACCTAGTTTTCTGCCGTCCTCGACAGCACTCCTCATGGTATCCATTCTGTAACCCTAATCGTCCACCGTTATCCATCCTACGCATTACATGGCCTGCCCAGCTCCATTTTTCTTAATGTGAATTAGAATATCGGCGATCCCCGTTTGCTCTCGGATCCACACCGCTATCTTCCTGTGTCTTAAGGTTAGACCTAACATTTTGTTTAAGGTGTTTTTGCAGATGAGTTCTGCCAAAGCCCGCAAAGTGGAGGCAGATTCAAAAAAGAGGAACTTGTTTCTGCCAGATTGCAGCACGAGGCTACAAAGGACATTCACACGGTCTTCCCTCGGGAAGAAAGCTAGCAGAGCGACCACTATGGGGAGGCATTGGTCCTGTGTTCAAACCCCTAAGTCAGGTGGAATTTTCATCAACTGCTAAGCTTTCTATCTGAGAACCCTGTATGGATTTATTGTGCTTCGTGCTACGGTTATGTGGATGAGAATTTTATGTAAAAGTTCTGAAAGTTGGGCGAGTTCGTTGCTATTCATCTTGAAACTGCAGCGCGCACACAAGAAACGAGCACAATAAGGCGAAGGTGACAGACAGGCGTTACACACATATATGTGTGTAATTTCCCTCCAAAAATAAACTGAGTTGCGAGTCAGCGCATGTCTGTCCCCTTCGCCTTATTGCCCTCGTTTCTTGTGTGCGCGCTGCAGTTTCAAGAGAATTTTATGTTTTACGATTATTTGTTGTATTCAATGCATGACGCACTCAGCTGTAATTTTAACAGCGAAGCTGTTTAAGGCAACCGTAATTTGTGGTGCGTATCAAGAAACTACTAAGAAAGAAAAAAAATGTCGCAGTTTCACCTGAAAGGCGAAGCATCAATTGCGATAGCAAATTTGTAGAGAGCTATACGGAGTAATGATATTAGCTTTATCAGCTGTATAAACTTGGACATGCAGCAGCGCCGGCAACACGCAGAACTGTTGTCGACGCCGTCGGTGTTTTGCCCGCGTTCGCTCAAAATGCGTGCGGCGGTGGTGACTGTTGCCGGAGCCTCTGATATAAATAGGCACTTGGTGCCGCAGCTAAACGTCGCCTCCCTTCCCTCCCCCTCCCCCCTCCCCCACGGCCTCTCGCGCGTCGGAAGAAGGCGCGTTTGCTCTACATATTGGTGATTGTAAAGGAGGAAAGAGACGGCTACTTCTGCAGCCCTTAAGCGAGCACGGCGCAGAACGCGCGTTTGTTTTCCGCCGTGCGTTCACTCCCCGTGAAAGCGCGCGCCCCTCGCGCCCTGTCGTTTTGGCGCTGAGCCGTGCTCCCTCAAGGGCTGCAGAAGATAGCGCCAACCTTTCCCTTTCCCTCAAGAACCACTTATCATCATCACGCACATACAGCGTTCGGCGCGCGGCGACGATTTCATCTCCATTGACGTCATACGGAACCTCACGGCGACGGCGACGGCGACGCGGACGGCATAAATCTGCTTTTGAGTGTCCATATAATTGCTATCGCAATAATAATATTTCTTGCCGAGGCGGGATTCGAATCCGCGTACCCTCGCTCCGAAGGCGAGCGCCGGCTACTAGGCTATACAGCCACGCTTGCAGAACGCGCGTTTATGCGAACCATATGATTGCGTTCGAGCGTCGTCGTCTTCGTCCACAGCTGGCGCGTTCGTACACTCGTGCTCTGCGAGGTGAAGAGGTTTTGCGGGCTATGAGAGCGAGAGAGAGAGAGAGAGAGAGACGCATTCACGGAGCGGGTCTCCTGGAACGCGGTGTCGGCATTGGAACGCAGTTTCTTTGTTGCAAGCTGCGCTATGCAACGCGCAATGACGGCCGTAAGTCCGAGAAGCGCGAAAACAAATTATCATCATCACGAGTGTTAAGATGAAAAGTTCGCGCGCACTTCCGGAAATGCTGGGCTACGATCGCCCAGCTTCGCTGTTTCAAGCGTTGCGCGGCCAAGTGCAAGGTTAAGCGTATTTTTTATCTTAACTTTAGTCGTGGAATGGTAGAACCACAACAGCATGCTCATGACGCAAGGGTCGAGCACTGCCTCTGTGTCTGGTGTGCGCTTGTTAACGTGGATAAGTCTTTGAGCATGCTGCCGTAGACATTAGGCTAGTTATGCCAACTGCAGAAAGAAGCCTTCTCCTGGTGACCTCAAGATAGCCCTGTCCGGCGTGAGCCGACTCCAGCCTATACCAGACAATTTTCTAAATTTGTTACACCACCCAATCCTATATCGCCAACGAATGCGCTTGCCTTGCCTCGGTACTCAATATATACATCAAGGTGCACCTGTTTTATGCATTACATGACGTGCCTAAGTCCACTACTTGTTACTAATTTTAGTTTAAATATTAGCGCCCGCATTTGCAGTGTAATCAATACTGTCGTCTTGCTGTCTCTTAACCTTAGAGCTAAGATTGTTCCTCTCATCCCTGGTTACGCTGGCCTTTAGTCTCAAGTTCCTGCTGCTCTTAAGTTTCGAGAGAAACGGTACATTCTGGCGCCTTCTGACGGAATGCATCGCACGCTTTTCATTGTAAGGATATTGGGAATTTTTCTACGCGGTTTGAAAGGGTTTTAGATATGTGCTAGAACACATCTGTATTTGTCCGCGAGTGCCCTTGTCACGATCATGGTCTCCTGTGACCACGTGCGGGAAAAATGTAACCTTTTTTCGCAGCGTCAACAGACTGCTCGCCAATCGAACTCTTGTTCTCTTGCCAGGCTACTGTACATCACCTTAGTCTTTTCCACATTAATCCTCAAACCAACTCACACTTGCTTTTGCATGTTCTCAATTATTCGTGGTCAGTTCCCTGCAGCCTTGATGCAGGCGTACAGTATGCGATGATCGCCAAACTGAGCGCGAGACGTTTAGGGAACTGTACTTCATATGAAAAAGCATAGGCTACAATGCGGGTTTCCCCGAATGGTTCTGCTCTTGTGGCATCATTTAATTATTTTTCTGAGAGACCAGAAATTGTACACAGATTTTAAAACAGCGTCAACTCACCCGTTTTTCGCTTTAGCGTACAGTGTGGCCACAGTTCTTGCGCACTGGCTGTAGAAGGCTTGGCTTACGAAGCGGCGAATGTTAGTCGTGGATTTGCCAATGATATTCTTGAGACTCCTGCAAAAGAGCTATATTTTGCAGACGTAGCGCAGGGCATAAAGAAACGAAGCATGAATTGCGTTTACACACAAAAAGAAAGTGGAAAGTTTGATCGACGGGACGCGGATAAGTCGGCCTAGGGGAGAAGTCCCCTAGCCTGGTGTTTTGCTAAGGTACGGGGGAAGAGGAAGGAAAGAGGGGCCATGAGGAGAGCAGGTGAATATCTACACAATAATAATAAATAATAAATAATAATAATAATAATAATAATAATAATAATAATAATAATAATAATAATAATAATAATAATAATAATATATAATAATAATAATATATAATATTATATTATTTATTATTATTATTAATCAATCAATCAATAATTTATTTATGGTGCCCAGGAACAACCATGAAGTCTAGGTGCTGGCGCACGTATACATAGAAAAAGAAATACAGCAGGGGATATCAGTAAAAAAAAAAACCAACGAATAAAAAATAACAATCTTGAAAAGAAAAGTGTACATACATGTAACCATAGGCGCAAAATGCATACATGACACGATTGCTGATTAATTAATAAATAAATAGCTAGCAGTTCCTTTTACCACGACGCACGAGTAGTTGCTGTTTTTAGTGCGCTTTTATTGTTTGAGTTGTGACAAACGGAACAAAAAACGTGGTAAGATGTGGGGATGTCAGTGATAGTAACTACTGTACCGCTTGTAGCGGGCTCACTGCCGATGTCAATATGATAAGTGCCGTAGTGTAATCTAAGCACGTTTTTTTCTACAACCAACAGTGAAGGCAGAAGCTCGCGCAGCCTTTCTCAGCTTAATAATTCATGTAGCTGCGAGATTGATCGCATACAAATAGAGCCTGTGAAATATGTCATAGAGGATGTTGCTTCGGTTTTAGCACATATTACAATTTATGCATTTCTACAGTCGTATTCCCAACAAACACTAAAATGGCTAAAGTAACCGCCGTTATAAGACACGTGAGAAAGTTGACATGAAAATGGTCGCCGATATTCACTTTCCAGTTCTTTCGAAGTATTTGGATAAATTTATTTTAAGCCAATTGTCTTCATTATGTACCAAATATAGTCTCATTAAAAACTCACCATTCAGCTTTTTGAAACAAAAGCTTAAAGGGATACGGACACAAAGTCGGCGGGTGGTATTTTGCGTCGGAACAAAAGTTGAACTGTTGAAAATGACGAATATAACAAGCTGCTTTGAAAAAAAGAACGAGAAACATCTTTTTTTTGTCATTTTCTGTTGCACCTTTACTCCAAGCGGCCGCCGGCAGAAGCTGAAATTTGACGTCATAACACCCACCCGCGCGCGCGGCTAAGGTCGGCCCATAGCCTCCTATGGTCGGCCAGAGCCGTCACAGTGTTTCCGGGGTGTCGGTCTCTTGCAGCGTTTGTTTAACCCCTTTCAGCGATCTTCGCACGTGGTCCGTCCGAAACATTATCCCCGTCGGCGCTCCACGCAGGTGGTGCGTCTTACATGCGCCTTCCCGCGGTCGTCGCTCGGTATTGACGCGTTCGTCGTGGCAGAAGGAAATGCCCAGACATTGCTGTTATAACAGCATCGTCGGTCATCACGCGCAGTCGCACACGTTTCGCAGAGACGAGAATGTGCGTAAACTTTGGATACCTGCCTGTCAGCCATCACGCCCCGCCTGGAAACCTCTAAAAAATGACTTCATGTGCGCGGACCACTTCGTCGACGATGATTATGTGACCAGCCCGGCTGTGCTAAAAAGCCTCGGCGTGCCGCTCAAAAGGCAACGCTATAAAGCCTGACGCTGTGCCATCGGTCTTCTCACGAAAGCGTAAGGCAGAAATGATCAGCGGCGCGTTGGAAAAGAGGAGGCGAAAAGATGTCGGTACTGTTTTCGTTCACTTGCAGCCTTCTTGAGCAGCGTGAGGGCGAGCTGGGGCGATATGTCCGAGGCTGGGAACGAAGGCACTAATGTCTTTAAAAATGTTGGCAAAGCATAGTAAAACAATACAAGGCTAGAGCACGCGAGCGCGGCTCCCAAGATCAGTCCTACATGGCAGTGGGGCAGAAACACACACAACTCTGCTTCTCCACAGGCTAAAACCAAGAAAACTGAGCAGAACGCCAGACAGGTGCTACCATCTGTCGGTCGGCTGGCGAAGTGGAGGTGAGAGTCTCGGAAGTACTCATACCTCACAGCAGTTGCTCACGCCAGCGGCATAAACAGTCATCCACGCAGTGCTGAAGTACCCCGCAGCTGCCTCGCCTGCTGCGCTCTTGAAAAAGCAATTTTAGAGAGGAAATAACAAATAATTCTTGCACAAGTGTCTGGGCAGAGCGAAATCTTCGCGCTACGGTTCGCGAAAACCTGACCGGCACGTACTCCACGGCCACCTGCTCTTCTTCGTCGCTTGACGCGGAAGGCTCGTAACCGTACGCGGTAATATTTCTTGCCAAGTTGGAATGGTCCTCGTCTTCAGACGTGTACTCATCGCTGGAGACGCACCAGAACTCGAATCCGTGCTCGCGATCGCGGCGTCGGCGCGCTTCGAATGACCACGGCCGGCGGCTGGCTATCCGACGAGGGTGTCGTGACGTCACGCCTTCCAACTCCCGCGGGTCGGGCGGCGAGGCTCGCGCTCACAAAAGCGCCAAAAATGAAGCCATCGGCTCAAAAATGAGCTAAGTGATACTTCTTTTCGGTGTAATCAGACACTGAGGATTAATTTTCAGCATTTTCGTAAAATTTTCAGATTTTGTGTCCGTATCCATTTACATGAAAGAGAACATTCGAGAAAATTTTAAAAACGAACTCCTAACTATTGGCATATGTGTTGACTTCACACAAGCATTCGATCCCATTATTCATAATGTTTTGTTTAGTAAGCTTGACAGATATGGGATAACAGGACTTCCTCTAGAATTAAATCTTTTCTCTCTAATAGACGTCATTTCGTATCAATGAATCGTCTATGTTCGCAAAAAATAAATAGTTTGCGGTGTGCCACAAGGAAGCATCCTGGGACCGTTAATTTTTATTTTTATAATAATGACATCGAATCAATCACGCTGCAAGATTTGTAATACATGCTCACGAAACTAGCACATATATATCTTCGGATTCATACTCAAATTTAAAAAAATATGTCAAATGATGCCCTAGCGCAAATGAGTCTATGATCTAAACAAACACACCAGATGATGAAAAAGCCGACAGTACACTAAGGACGTTCGAGTGTCCTGCTGTTATCGTCTTTTGTGTATGCTTCTGGTGTGCTGGTTTTTTTTTCCCCTTTAAGTGCTCAAGATGTCTCAAAGATACAGTTTACATCTATCCCAGCTTTCTCATTTAAGCACCACATTCTGCGTTGAATTACGACCTTATATCACATTTTGCGCTCAACAGGGGCGCTATAACGTAAAATGATTCCAAACTGTTTTGATTTTGAGTGGAAGTCCGGAATACCGGTTTTCCACTCCGGTGAAGTCCGGTATTCCTCAAGGGTCGGTTTGGGCCCTCTTTTGTTTTTGCTCCTTATAAACGACATTGCCGAGAACATCCCTGTTACAATTCGACTTTTCGCAGATGACTGCGTACTGTATCAATAAATTTCTTGCGAAAAAGATCAGGCTTTATTGAACGATACACTGACAAAACTAGACGAGTGGTGCTCCACGTGGCAAATGTCTCTGAAAACCAAAAGACTGTGGCGATGACAGTAACCCGAAAAAAAAAACAACCCTTAAATTTCACATACAACCTAGCCGGGCACCCCTTGAGTATCGTCCATAGCTATAAATAATTAGGAGATCATTACGTTGACCTGAGGTGGAATGAGCACGTAGCGTATGTAGAAAAAAGGGCACTGAAACAGTTGGGCTTTCTTAGACGATCATTGGGCAATTCTCGCCTGAGATACGACTTATAGCATACAAGCATTTATCCGACCAATATTAGAATATGCGGCATCTGTATGGGACCCTTGGACAGACACTAACATTGTGCAGTTGGAGAGTGTACAAAGGAAGTCAGCAAGGTTTATTTTCAATCGCTACAGTTGGCAAATATCACCATCCGCGCTTCTGCAAGATGCCCAGCTAGAGCAACTCAAAACGCGGCGGTATCACGAGAGGCTCGAACTTCTCTACCTATTATACAATGACATTTTACAAATTGACCAAAAACACGCTCATCGAACGTCTAACCTTTCGCACTACACGTTCTTACACCCCAGAAAAATCGCTGAGTACTCATGCAAAACAAAAACCTTTAAAAACTCATTCTTTCCTCGCACTATCTCCGACTGGAATGCACTGCCTGCAGATGTGGTCACGAGTCCAACAATTGATGTATTTTTGAGTACACTTAGAGGTTTTGAAATGTAAACTTCTATTAATACTGCTTCACAGGGTATTCAGTAAATCTATTACTGCATAGCCTCGTGTTCTTGCACATGTTCTTGCGTCACTCCATTTGATCATTCCTATATGTAATCCTCGTGTTGTTCATACCTGCATTTTTATTTACCTAAATGGTTTATTCAATCTTAAACCGCAACTGGCGTGTTTTTTTTTCTTTCTTTTTGTGAGGGTTTGTGTTGTAGAACTCATATACTCAAATGTGTCATTAGTGTTTTTCAGAGATTGTGTTTCAAAACTTGTGCTGCTCTTTCTTTCTTGTATTTAACGTGTATTCCTCAAAGTGTACGTGACAGCAAATTCTTGGTTCTTATGCTGTATTGGATTTTCACGTATGTTCTGTCACGCAATCTTTTTTCTTTTGTTACACTACTCTGAAATGTATTTGATACCCACTCCTGCCTAAGGCCTGAACTACAGGCCGGCAGTACTTAAATAAATAAAAAATAAATAAATTCCAAACTCCTGAAGTCAAAATTACGTAAACACTGACGCAAGTATCGGGCGGCGACCCGCAACGTTGTCTCAACAACCCAATCAAACACTCTCCTCATTTATAGGAGGTGACCTTTGTTCGCCTTCAAAACCAATAACATTGTCTACACTCAGCGGTTTTTCTTATCTAATTGGCTGACACGAGGCGAGGAGCACGCACTAGTAGAGAGGGTTTCGATGGGGCCGAGCCAGCACAGTGAACATAGATAACCGCATGAAGAGGCTGGTGCCGGCTTTCCGATTGGTCCGCTTCGCCTTACTAGCTTGCGGTGACTGGTCGAAAATCGCGGCGGCGTGCAATGGAAGGATAAGAATGCCGCTAAGACGGATCCTCAGCAAGGAAGAGTTGGCAGAGCGATGTCGTATGCATGCCGAAAGGGTCGATAACGTTTTACTGCCACGCAAAAAGGTTTATCATGCGCAAATAAATACATGCTCACCGGCAGGTGCGAGTAGCGAGGGCCTGAGCGATCGGCGGGTAGCCATCTTCTATTCCTTTGGGAACGGGACGGTCTGTGGCTATTCAGAAAAAGTTTCAGTTTGTTCGGCATAATAATGCATTTTTTTTCGCGTACACGTCACTTTGACGTGGTGAGTTTTCGCGGTTTTGTGAGGTCGCGTGACAGACAGGAGAGTAGGCGGAGCCCGAAAACATTGGACCAATAGCAGATGGCTAATGGTGAAAAGGCGTCGAATGGGGAATGATTATTTTTCTTTTGTGCGGTTTAATCGGCATAATTAGTGTGTACACGTTATATCAGATGGGGAGCTATCGCGGTTTTCGTGACGTCGCGTGACGGACAGGCGAAGTTGGGAGTGGCCCTAAAATGTTTTGACCAATCGTGGAGGCTGATTGCAGAAATTGGAATCAAAACAGTTTGGAATCATTTTACGTTATAGCGCCCAGGGCATGGGACACGCTCTGTGGCCAGTTCCGGACACGTAGGCTAAATCACGTCCCAACAACCAACGTTGTTTAACCGAACTGCCATGTCACGTTTTATTGCAACAGCTGAACAAACCTTGAAAGGGGTTTCCTCTGTCCGTCCGTGCCTCACACTATGCCGACCGTATTCGTCCTCATCAATTTGTCGTCGTTATCGCGACGTCGTCAGGCCACTTCGCCATTCGTTAAGTTCCCCAATCATCTCGACAATATACCTGTGGATATATATACAAGTTCATACGTTTCTCTGAAAAAAATTCTAAAGGGAAAAATTATTCTTCCTATCAGTAGATTACCCTTCCACAATACCGAAAACACCACTTACCGCGAGAAGCCGCTTGGTAAGCCAGAAAGAAACAAAAAAACGCAGAAGGCGAGTGGCGACGCCACTTTGAAGTTCCCGCACTTCGACGACGCCACTTTGAAGTTCCGAAACTTGCCATATTCATGGCTATATGAATACGGCAAGTTTCGCGAAACTTTTACTGAGAAACGCGGCCCAAATACGAAAAATTACTTTAGAAGTCGTGACGTCACACTGAAATGCTGACGTTGGGGATTCCACGCGAAATTGAAAAGAATTAACTTTGAGCTTCATTTTATCTTCGAATAATTGACCTATTGCACTGTAATTATTGGCAGCAGAGTTTTCAAAGAATACTATATCATTCTAAGTTGATTTATTGTTTTGCTTTAGTGTGTCTTAAAGCAGCAAGGCTTGCCGACTAAAGCGCATTTTTAGCGCGTTAACCATTTAAACAGATTAAGCGTTCCGAACGTCGGCAAAATGCGCGGACGGTGTAGTCAACTAATCGATTGCGCACTGAAAACATAAATTCTTTCTTAACTAACATAGAGATTACGACTGATGACCCGTCACAATGTGTACTTCGGAGAGGGATACGTTTAGCACTGCTCAGTCATGCAACAGTAATGCTTGGCAATTTGTGCAACGTGTTTAACGCACATACAGTCTGAGAGTGGTGGCGTCCGTAAACGTGTTTCGGAGGTCCCAACATGTCAGTACGGACGACGTTGTGTGTATCGCAAAGACCTTGTTTTTCAGAAGCATCAGCGATGTGAGCCAGCTGATTTAACAGTAAATTAGGTCAGCGACAGACGAAGTTCGCTGACTTCCTTTTACGTTTTGGTGCCTTAAGAGCAGCATGTGACTTTTTATGACTAAAAGCGCTTTGTACTACGTGCGATCGAGCTTGTACAACGAACTCTCGCTCAGGGGTTGCAAGAAGCGGTCTCGAGTATATACTTTATGTTCATGCGTAATACATAAATAACATATCATTCTTATGAATTTGCATGAAAATATAATCAAAGCGTTGTAAGGAGGTTATGCAGAAGCTTAAGACGTGAATACACATTGGACTGCATAAGACTTGTAATCCAAATATGACATGCATGCGCAAAATATCCAGGCAGATAGCTGACCATGCAGAAACTATTTACGTAAGGCGGCGTTCAATGAAGCTTGTCCGTTTGCAGGAAGCAAGCGACAACACTTTGCTTCGCTTAGTCTCACCTGTGTACGGGAGCACACGCGAACAGTCCTAGCGGGGACCAGGACTCCTCTTCACCCGCACGCTCGAACTAAAGAAAGAGAGGAAGGGAAATCCCATGCTCGAAGAAGGATCATTTTTTTTCTTTCTTAAAGTAATCCAGTGCTGCTTTTGACGAGGAAACAGACACACATGACAGAAAGACACGAGGGAAACCGCGCTCCCTTACCGTCAGTTGGACCAAATAATACGCTTGCTTCCGAAAATATCAAAGATGGCACTTTTGGCACATTGACTGGCCACTTTGGCGCACTCGCGTGGTGCGATTTACATTCAGATGGTCGACATCGAGGGCTCTGAATATATCTGCCTGGTTCATTTACAGCACCGTGCGAGGCACACGAAGGCGATCTCACCTTTGCGCTGGGAGCGCCACCGACAGAAACTCGATCACGCGGCTACTGTGATTGCTCCGAGAGTAGCTAGCACGTCCGACTAGGGCAGACTTTTTCTGGCTCCAATTTCGAGTGGGCAAACCGAATTATGTGCACATAAATTTATTCAAAGTGTATTGTGAACAGAAATGCGACACAGGAATAGAGCACTGCACGGGCCGATTTTTCCAGCCCGGGCCCGGCCCGGGCCCATTTTTACGTTGGGCTGCCCACCCGAGCACGACCAAAACTTTTATGGCGAGACCCGGCCCAGCCCGGGCCTGGAAAAATCTACGTTACCCGCCTGGCGCGGCCCGCCACTCCTGTATACCATAGGCCCGGGCTCGGCCCGGACCCGGCCCGAGACCGAAAAAGATCACCGAGCGGCATTAAAAAAATTAAAGAGAATGAAAGGACTTTATTCCTAAGGCATAAATACATGTCGTATGCAATTATGAACAACATTTGAGCGGTCTGAACGAAAATACCAACGCGCGAAGTAGTACGAATGCGCCTGCCGAGCAGCATCGCCAGCAGTTTCCACCGGCGCGACCTTCTATCGCAGCGCCGCCACAGTATTGATGCGTTCGCGATACAAACGATCTAAAATACATACTCTCTAAGAACCTAATTGTCCACAGAATTATTTATCCACGTCTCCGCTCAAGCAAGGCCTACGCGATGAGTGCAAGTTAAAGGGTTCACGTCACGGCTTATTAACCACGTTTCCGCTGAACGACAGTGCGTACGCCGTGGGCATAGCGTATCACGTATCACTGGAAGCTGCAGCGCTGCACTTATACTGCTTGCTAGTTTAGAATAGAGCACTGCACGGGCCTGATTTTTCGGCCCGAGCCCGGCCCGGGCCCGCTTTACGAGGCCCGAGCCCAGCCCGGGCCCGTAATACAAAGCCCGAGCCCGGCCCGGGCCCGAGCGTACATGACCGAGACCAGCCGGGCCCGGCCCGGGCCCGTAGTTCCAAGCCCGGGCCCGACCCGCGCCCGTGTTACTGAGCCCGGGCCCGGCCCGGGCCCGGGCGTTCATTACTAAGCTTAACTAGGGCCCGGTGTGCATGACCAGGCCCGGCCTGTAAGAAAAAATTCCTTTTTTTACTTACAGATTGTACCGTATCTGTCAGCCTCACCTTCTCAAGGTTAATCAGCTGCAGTATATAAGCAATAAAAGGCCGAAATCTTTGTTTCTCCCACGGGAACATCAGTAATCCGGCCCATTGCCTGTGCTACTATTTTTCTGGTGGTGCGCATGTACTTACCTTGATTTGTACGATATGGTTCTATGATGTCATTTAGCATGCAAGTATACAGGGCGTTTCATTTTAGCTGAACCAAATTTTTAAAGATTGCCTGTGACAGATAGCACAGTTACAATCCTTGATCTAAACTACTCGATGAGGCGGCCATTACTTCCCCGAGAAATCAAAACACCTAATTGAAGAATTAACATAATTATGCTAATTAACGTTTTAATTAATTATTTCATGACACATCTTTCAATCCACTAATTATATCCGCCGAGTTCGCAAGGCGTATCCACTTGGAACGAATTCTCAGGACTAAACCAGTTTCGAGATAATAATTTTCAAAGTGTCCGACGAAATCAATCAAATCAAATCAATTTATCGTCCAGTTTACATGCTGGACGGTCATTTGGACTAAAAACTACATATGTAGCTTGACATGACCCGAAAGACCACACATGCAAAATACAATATATTCAGCTGTCGCTGGAATTCCTCATAGACGAAATAGCTATGAATGGAAAGGCAAAGAATATTTGCGTAACGGCGAGTTAACAGAATTAGAAAAGTTTTAACAGAATGCATTTTAAACAACACTGCAATAACAATACTAGCTATACAAACAACGCAGCACCAGCTATACAACATAGCATGAGACTGAATTTTACAAGATCAACATTTGCTAAGAAAACGAAACAGGATTTACATTATATACTCAGAACCACACAGAAAGGCAGAATAATAATCACATCAGATACATTACAAGTGACCAAAGTGTCAGCTGATTTCCTTCTTACTGAAATTACCGCCATTTTTGTATCTGTTGAAAGTAAATGGTAGGTCATGTATTAACGATTGATGCTTATAGAGTGTTCTGAAGTATGGAATTGACCATATCTCAGGATTTCTTGTGTTCGCATTAATGTGACGACGCTCTGAGGAGGCTAATTGTTTTTTGTAGTTGTACAAGCTAATTCTGACATGGATGGCCTAATGGATGGTAAGAACGCCTACTTCAATATTTAACATAATTACGCGAATTACCTTTTTAATTATTTTACTGCACATCTTTCAATCTACGAATTATAGCCGCTGAGTTCGCAAGGCGTATCCACTTGGAACGAATTCTCAGGACTGAACCAGTTTCGAGATATTAATTTTCAATATGCCCGACAAAATTCATGGGCGTTCCAATTAACGTTTTGAGGAAAACGCTGTTTTATGCATTGAAGCAAAAAGTAACTGGCCTTAGCGCTAAAATAATGCCATATTATCGACACTGGTAATAGTGCGATCGCAAAAGCGGTAACATGGAAATGGTTTGAGGAGTGGTTCTTTGAATAATTTTTTTCCTTACGCGGAAACAATGTTCGTTTTTGCGGAAAAGGAGAAACCAAATTAGCGTAGCTTGCACTGGCTGCGCAATGCTAAAGAGACAGCGGAGATGATGGGCACCTAGCTAGTCCTCGCTTTTGTGCTAGACTAAGCACTACCAAGTCATCCCCAGCATTTCCCGGAATTTATTTATTATTGATTGATTATCGAATAGCTTGATTGGCTATTGATTGTCTATTGCAAGATATTGGCCACGTATTTGGGATAGGCTAAGCACTACCAAGTTATCGGAATTTATTTATTATTGATCTATTATCGATTAGCTATTGATTGGCTGCCGATTGGCTATCGTAAGGTATTGGCCACGTATTGGGCTAGGCTAAGCACTACCAAGTCATCCCCAGCATTTTCAGGAATGTATTGATTATCGATCGATTATCGATACCTATTGATTGGCTATCAATCGCCTATCGATAGGCAATTAGTCCCCACTATTCTTAGCTAGACTTATCCAGGATCAGCTTCGCTAGTTCACAGGTGTATGTGCCATTGCGCTTGGACCCTTTCTGCACTGCTGCCAGGATCGGCCCACATTTTTGGATTCAGCGGACACATTAGGCCCGGCTGAAACAGCTCCGCTATTAAAAATGAGAACTTCATCTGTTTTACTATTTTCTTTGATAAGATATAGTGATCTGATAAGATATACAGTCAAGAGAGCGGTGTGGATCTGAGAACAAACGGGGATAACCGATATTCTAATTGACATTGAGCGGAAAAAAATGGAGCTGGGCAGGCCATGTAATGCGTAGGATGGATAACCGATGGACCATTAGAGCTACAGAATGGATACCAAGAGAAGGGAAGCGCAGTCCAGGACGACAGAAAACTAGGTGGGGTGATGAAGTTAAGAAATTCGCAGGCGCAAATTGGAATCAGCTAGCGCAAGACAGGGTTAATTGGAGATCGCAGGTAGAGGCCTTCGTCCTGCAGAGGACATAAATATAGACTGATGATGATGATGACAGTCATCTTGCACGTGTCACTTCAGCTTGGCACAGAATGCATTGAACCATGCAATGCATAACGGTCGCGTGTGCTCGAAGGCCTACTTAGGCCCTTCTATGAGCGGGCCCGAGTCTGGCCCGGGCCCGTGGCTTGAAGCCCGAGCCCGGCCCGGGCCCGTCGCCTCAAGCCCGAGCCCGGCCCGGGCTCGCGGCTTTAAGCCCGGGCCCGGCCCGAGCCCGCCGACAAAACGATTCGGACGGCCCGGCCCGGCCCGCGGGCCGGGCCGGGCCCGGGCTTTCGGGCCGGCCCGGGCCCGTGCAGTGCTCTAGTTTAGAATCAACCACGCTACTATGTCTCACCTTAAATGACTTGGGGTTGTAGACTGTGGTATCTCTCAGGCCACATACAACCATGTTACCAGCTGTGACGAAGACAGTCAAGAGGGTCAGGACGAGCAGACTTGTCTTGAAATCGTTTCCTCGGCCAGTGCCTGTGAAAGGTACGTTGGCGATCACCTACAATAATTATATTAGTTTGTGGCTAACGGCCCATTTGACATGGACGCGTCGGCTGCATAGAGAAGTTCTGCTGTGCAACAAAAAGGGAGCACGTTTACTTGCCATTGCTGTCAATTTCTCACTCCCTGTACGTGCCTGATGCATTTAGCGTTATGTTTCTCTTTTTCAGTTTTTTTCTTCTTTTTTGCCGGGAAATAAATTGGCTTGAAACGTCTGTTTGTTTCTAGGTGTACGCTGTCGCGACCATGCAGATAAGAGGGGAGACCTGCAGGGAGAAAAGCTCCTCATCTAAATACAGATAATTAGGCGCAGACACTCTACTGCGCATTAGGGAAAGGGCCAGGCAGGGAGCATAAGGCAAGAGGGACGGGAAAGAAAACAAATAGCAAGAAAATATTTGATCAGGGTATGTACAGGTGAGAAAAATAGTGATAATGCTTGTCAATTAAGCGAGCGTCTTGAAGGAATATGAAAATAAAATTAAAAGCTTCATGTTGCATCGAAGAAAAAAAAAGGTATAGACCTAGTATTTTTCCCAGATCAAGCGATTTTTGAGAAGCAAAGTCCATTCTACTGAAGTAATGCATCCTCTTGTGTCGATAACCTAGACATTCTAAAATGCGTTGCACGATTTCTAATGGCTGGTGCTAAGTTCAAGACGGCATTCGTTTAGAGTCGATAATACAAATTGTGTCAAGTTGACGAAGAAGGTGGTTTAGAAGCCCTTATTTTATGACAGGGTTAGTTGAGTGAATAAAGTGACGTTGAAGCGACAAACTCTACAGGCGATTCCTTGGATCATTTGATTTAACGCTTTCCGTAAATAACGATCGCGCACAGAAACAAAAAAGGTTTCGAAATTTTTATTTACTTATTTGTTAAAATACTGCAGGTCTGGTTGGACTGAGACTTTCGGCAGGAGTGGTACAATAAACAATAAAAAAGGTGCAACTTAAATAGGAACATTTGAGCAGATAGCTTAATTAGTGAGAATACTGCTCTGGGAGAAAAAAAAATGTGTGCGCTGTCAGTACACTTCAGTGCTTCAAACTGTGCACGAAGTTTGAAAGCTGTTTTCATGACAGCTGAATGTTACCATTCGTATGAGATGAGGGGCTGGATGCATCGAATCTCTTTCCTTCGATTACTTCCTATAGGCGGTGGCTAAAGGGATCTGACGTTTACCTCACCTTTTTATAGCGCACATCTTAGACGCCTGTTTCTGAGTCGAGCGTCGGAGTCCTACACCGTAACGGAGCGGACGAGCACAGCGTTGGTTTGCCATTCTCAGATCTAAGTGGCGAAATAGTTTTCACTACATCAGAGGCACTGTTAAAAAATGTAAAAAAAAAAAGGATGTTGCAATGACAATCGAATCCTGGACCGCAGCATGGCAGGCGGACGCATCAGCTCAACGCCACCTTTAAATCTCGCGAGCGGTTTTTCCAGTTGTCATATTAACCGCATCCTCAAAATTGTTAGAGCTTGCCGCATTATTTTGTTGATTTCGGCGTTTTGACGGCCGATTATGTGCTCTTGCGTACATTCTACTCTCAACTCTTATCCTATAACGTATTTAGGTCCTTTTTCGTCAGAATAGCGAGCCTTCCGCTGCGCTAGCATGGGTCCTCCCTCTTGTTTGTGCAGGTTTCTAGTTAGCACAAGCGCTGACGGGAAGGTACGCGTGTATGATAAACAGCTCTGTACGCATTTTAACCACTGTTTCCTGAAGGTAGGGCGAAGCTTCGCGGAATGTGGTAGTGGAAAAGCGTTCTCCTGAGAGATCGGCCATTCCGCCGTATCTTTAGGGTGACAAAATGGATTGTTCGCCCGTACGTGCAACGTAGCTTTAGACAGATCATATTTCTTAGTGATGGCGTCTTGAATTAACTAATGGTGAAAACAGCGAATTTCTATTGAAGCCGGGCATGTTTACAGCTTGCGACCACTGGGGGGCGTGCTTCTTAATGTTCCCAATTGGAGATATTCAGAATTCAAAGTGCTCTGGGAACACTGGCTGTGTCCGCCAACTATAGCGTATAATGAGAGGGGTGACTGTATAATGAGAAGCTCAGCGGCCGCCACCACGTCGCCGGAACATACTCGGCCGAATATATTCATATAGACACTAATAGATGCCCACATTTATTCACCGGTGAGCATATATAGCCCACGTCCATTGTGTTACTCTCTTGTTGATGACAATGTTTCTCTTTCAGATGCCGTTCATCGTTTCAAATAAATACTCTGGTGAAACTGCGATACTGCGCTATAAATACCTATACGTCAGCCCATATTTGTTTAGCTCGGAGCCTTTCATAGCCTGAGCAGGGCTAAAATTTCTAACGTGATCGAAAGCATTCGCGGCAACCGTGTCCTGAGACAAGTAATGATGTAAAATGAAAATGCTGCTAACGGTAGCAGCACCTTGTCGCTTTCCGAATTAGTTTTACGTTTTGACGAAGAGCGCTCGTCGGAGAGAATTTGCAAGGCACACACTAATTTTGTCTTGAGATCAGCATAGTTACCACGACGACTCAAAACTATACTGAAATTAGGAGAGCTGAACATTGGCGGCGCAAAGCATTAAAATCCTGTAGGGAAGCTGGTTTGGGTCTATGGTTGTGACGTTATAGTGCAACGAATTGCAAATAGACCCCATGGTGCAGTTAAGGCGCAGAGGGTCATAATATTTGACCGCTTTTGGCAACCAAGTGTTTTTGTGGCCTTAAAGTTGTCACGTTCTCTTCATCATCGTTGTGATCAGGCGCGGATCCAGGGGGGATGTCCGGATGTCCTGACCCCCCTCTCAGATTTCTGCATCGCCCCCTCGTTGACAGGGGGATGGCCCTGTCGCAAAAAAATATGGCCATCAGCATTCTTCAAAAGTATTTTTCGCGAGTAACAGTGGTAGCAGCCATGTAGAAGTAAAGCTAGCTCGCTCACAAGCTTAGTTGTATTCCGCAGGGGTGTGGTGTCGCGCAGTTGCCATAGTTATTTTTTCTCATGAACACCTTGGACCTCCTGGCGCCGGCCGTGCCTTACTCGTCCCGTCGGTGGCGTCGAATGAACGAGGGGACGTCTCTTTTGTCAAGCACACCGATGTGCGCGCAAGCGCCTTCGCACCTGATTAACTTAGTTTCCCCTCGAGGTGTCATCGGTTGCCTCATCGGCTGTCATCGGTTCCGCGATCAACCTACTTAATGAAAAGATCTCTCGCTGAAGTGTTCATATATATAATAACTAACAGCTATAAGAACTACGCATAGGCAACTTTTTTTTTTTAACTGTAGCACTCATTGTGATCACAGTTACGCGTTGACAATATCCAGCACGAGCACAGTACCATTCGTACGCTACAAGTTTTTCATTGTAACTTCATTGTCGTACATTAAGCATGGGAGGCTAAAACCCGCCGGATCGATTTGCCTGAGTGGACGTTCTCGCGGAGCGGGCGAAGCCTCGAGCCGCGTCTGCGAAGTGGGGAGCGTGACGTCAGCGGCCAACGCCAGCGTGCGGGCCTAGGATGGCGTCGCGTGGTTAGAGAAACGGGAGCAGATGGGAGCCGAACACAAAGAATCTTCTTAAGGAAATCAAGGTGTCCCACAGAACTGCAAGAACGGACGCGTGCTTGCGCATTTATAACGAACCTGCAAAAGATCATCCCAAATTTTATTTTAAGAAACAATACAGGCTAGATATGCCGGGTGTCAAAATTAAGCTTTATGGTTGTTCTTAAAATTAGGCACTGGGGGCACGTGAAGACCATCTGCGCAAATAAGTTATGTGCCAGGTGGACACAAAGTCAGATGATAATTATCGCTGTCAGCAGCCGAATTAACTAAAATTGAATAATTAACTTCTATTGACTGCAGTAAGTGTGAATGTTTGTATTCAAAAGTTAGAGGCAGTCGTGTTTCTACACAGTTTCACTTGGAAGAATTCTTCTAGCATGCCTGTGTTCCGAGATATCCAACTCTAAATTTTAATGGTCATTCGCAGGATTACGCATGCAATTGCAAGAGAGTGAGGATCGGCGCAAAGCTCCTCCCTGATGTGACGCGGCTGTTGCGTACGGCGTTTAGTCTGACAACGGGGCGGGGCATTGACAAAGATAATAACTGTCCCCTTCCCCTCACGGCTGGTGAAATGAACAAAAATCGAAGAACCCGCAACCGCTGTCGTAACACGCGAGCGCGCAGCCTGTAAAGATGGCGGCAGCTGCCATGCCGAGATAATGGCGCAAGCGGGAGAAGCCGGAGGGCAGTGCTCGTGCGTAATGGTGACTAGAAGACCGGGCATGCATGGTCCTTGCCTGGGCTACGCAAATAAAGTGACTGCTGATTTCCAAGTATTGTAAGTTTTATTGAATCAAGAGCAACAACTGCACCATCACAGCAGAAACCTTGAGCTATGGCTAACGAAATTTCATACTGCTGCTTTAAGTTTGGTGTTATCATGCACAAATCTCATGACAACACTTCACCCATCAAGATGTGAATGCCCTAAAAATGTTCAAAATGCATCCCTTCCATAGCAACACAAAGCATAAACCGCTCTCGCGTCGACTCGATAACTCTGCGCAGTACGACAATTGAAATTTGGAGTCGGATTCTCGGAGCACGGACGCGCTAGAAGAATTCTTCCGACTGATACTGTGTAGAAACACGACTGCCTCTAAGTTTCCAATACAAACATACCACTTACAGCAGTCGACAAAAATAATTGTTCAATTTTAGTTAATTGGGCTGCTCACAGCGATAATTATCATCGCACTTCATGCCCGCCTGGTCACATAAGTAATTTGTACAGGTGGTCTTCGCGTGCCTCCCAGTGCCTAATTTTAAGAAAACCATAAAACTTAGTTTTGAAACCCTGTATTATCAGGCACAGCCGCCAAGCACATGGCTGTATTGGGTAACGTCCTTTTCCTATAAGCTCGGGAAACCGATACCTGGTTTCGCTACAGGTCTTCTTCCTCTTTCTGGGGTTTCAGGTGCCAAAACCAGTTCTGATTATGAGGCACACCATAGTGGAACACTCGGGTTAATTTTGACCACCTGGGGTCCTTTAAACGTGCACTACAACGCAAGCACACGGGCGTTTTTGCATTTTGCCTCCATCGAAATGCGGCCGCCGCGGCCGGGATTCGATCCCGCGATCTCGTGCTCAGCAGCGCAACGCCTGAGGACTGAGCCACCACGGTGGGCTACAGGTGTGCTCTAGCCGTATAAAACGCGGGTTTGTCGTGAGCAGAAACGGTGAATTTCGGTAAATAAGAAAGGGCTCATCTATCATCATCATTATCTCATCTCATCATCATCATATCATCATCATCATCATCATCATGACAGAAGCTGACCCCCCTCAGAAAAAACCTGGATCCGCCCTGGTTGTGATTCTGACACTATTATGGTGGCGCCAACTGCTTTGCGCTGTTAATGCCTTAAGCTGGTAAAAGATGTCCACTCCTGTGTCTTAAAAAGAAAAAAAAAAAAACTGAACATTTTTGTACTCCATACCACTATTATTACACAAAATACACGATGCAGCACAATAACACAATATTAAAGAATCACACGATACACAAAGCTATTGTTAATAATAGCTGATAGCTGAGGTTCTTGAATGCGTGAACTGGGTAGACGCGCGCTTACCTGGTTCGATATTTTCATTCGTCCATGAAGCCGACACAGGTCCTGGCTGAGGCCGTGAACACCAAGGTGAACACAAAAAGAAGGTACGCCGAAGTGTACTGCGCAGCGAAGAATCGATGCAACGACGCCAGGCAGCAATCACCTGCACACAATTTATGAGTTTATGAGAGGGGTTTGGCTCTAACGCTCTAGTAACTTTCACCAATCAATCAATCAATCAATTATTCAGTCTATCAATCAATCAATTTTTTATTGCATGTAAATGTGTTACATATAGTATTGAACACAGAGACGGTGGTCCCATGATCATGGATGCAAGGGGCCTTCTATTTCGGAGTGCATAGGGATCACTGAGGGAAGCAATGACGATGCAACCAATACTTTGCTCAGTAAAGCGAAAAAAAAAGCACAATTAGCACGCTGGTAGTAAGAGTAATAAGTAGTAATGCCACCTTTTATTAGGAACAGTTCTAGTGTTTTCTTTAATTAACAAGGGTATACATAGAGTTTTAAATCATTAGGCAAGTTATTCCAAAACATTACTGTTGGAAATTTAGCCCTGTATTTTCCACATAGTTACTGCGTACGATGTTTATGGTCTTGAATACTGATGACTAAGTGATAGTGAAATATTCAGCGCGCACAATAGAAAAGGACACAGTGAAGGTGGACACGCCAGCTGTCTCCTTGTCTATTGTGCGCGCTAAATATTTCACTATGAATACGTGCCAACTCGCCCAACTATCAGTTCTGCTGCAGTACTAAGTGATAGTTAATCTGATGAATGATTGGGAGGCTTTGATGTTTCCGTAGGAGCGAAAGGGCGTTGACTAGAATAGGCGGAGTATCGACACTTAAGTTTCCTTTTTCGCGTGCAACTCATTTCAGTTCAGTTTCAGTTTATTATTCTATAAATACAGTGAAGGGTTACAGATAATATACAGACGAGGGTCCCAAAGCAAAGACTGAATCGGGACCCTCGGTTAATCATAAAATTGAAAAAAAAAAACGTATGAAAGTTAAGCAAGTTACGCAAACCAAGAAAGAACAATCACGTAAAATACAACATAGAAAAATTAAGAAAACAATTGTTAGTATACAATCCTATAGTGCAAAAATGCTGTCAATACAGAAATGGCAAAGATAGCGTGATTATTGATGCAATCTAGTTGTACAAGTAAAAAAAAAGCTTAAGGGCATAATGAATGCATGAACGGATGAAGATTTAATAGGGTGGGCAAAGCGTTGTATAGTTTTATGGCGTGAATGACGATGTCTTGTACCGTAATTCAATGAACCATGGGTAGTAGAAAATTGCAGTTACGTGCAAACCTGGATTGTTATTAATAATGAGGATAACTGGAATATATGAATCGTATGAAACCTGTTTTAAGTATTTATAGAAATACTTGTAAGGTGATTTTGAACAAGCTCGACACAAGTGGAATATCATTTTCACGAAGTAACAGATCAGCACTCGCGAAAAAAAAAAAAACGCTGTTAGCGATAATCGTATGCTTGATTCTGTAAGTGCTGAATAGACGAGACATGACAGTAACATGTATTTCCCCAGGAAACATGCCGTAATTATGTGACTGTGAATGAAGGCAAAGTACAATGATAATACCGCGTCTTTGGAAAAACACGCTCTTGATTTGATTAATGCTCTGATCCCGAAGGTACACTTTTGCTTAATGAAGGCAATGTGTTGAGAAAACTTCAGGTTAGAATCTAATTTAAGCCCAAAAATGATACGCAGTCTGAGACGGGAGTGTGATGACCTTTAGAGTTATTTCAAGCATGCTAGGTAGTATTCTTTGACTTGTGAAAATCATGAATTTAGTTTTTGTAGGATTAATAATTAAATGATTAGAAGAACACCATGCAACGATCTGTTCAAGCTCATTGTTAGATTAAAGAAAGGTTGCTAAAGATTTGTCACGCGCGGAGATGGTAGTATCGTCTGCATAGAGCACGGAATGTGTAGATTTAAGACACGTGGTAAATCATTATATAAATGGAGAACAGTAAGAGACCTAGTATGGAGCCCTGTGGTAGGTTCACCTTGATTAATAATTTTAGTATCAGAGTAAGCACCTCCTGAAAAAACTGTTTGTTCTCGATCATGCAAACAACTTTTTAGAAGTTTTAGTACTGGACCGGTAATTCCTAGGGCTTCAGTTCAATAAAAAGTATGTTATGATTAATCGTATGAAAACCTTTAGTGAACTCAAAAAATACCGCACCAACGAAGTTACCAGTATCTATCGAGTGACGAATGTAGTCGGTTAGGGATAATCAAGCTAAGTTAGTTTAACTGCCAGCGCGAAAACCAAATTGAGAATATTGTAACAGATTAAATTTTTAAAGTAAATAACTAGACGCTTACAAAATAACTTCTCCATACCTTTACTAATTGACGAGAGAATAGAAATAGGACGATAGTTAAACACATTCGTTATATCACTTTTCTTATGTACAGGAATAATCTTAGCCCTTTAAGCGTACTTGGAAAAGTACCACATTTAAAAATAATAATAATTGTAATAAAAGCACATAGAAATAAGTGTGATGCAACAAGTTTTAGATGAAAAATAGAAATGTTATCTAAGCCAGGGCTAGTATTCTTCAAAGCTAATGCCATGGAGCATACCTCATCAGCAGTTACGGGCAAGAGAAGAAGGGATTGATTGCATCGAAACATGGGATAAGAAGAGGTATCTGACGACTGCCGTACAAGGTATAGAAGTAGTCACTGAACGAATTTGCAATGCTAGAAGAATCCGTAAGAGTTGTATTGTTGTAATTTATTTTATCAGCACTATTACGACACTTAGGTAAATTCATGAACGCATTAAGAATTTGCCATTGTTTTTTGGGGTTGTTCTTGTGTCGTTTGCAAATTCATTTTCGTAATACTGTCGTTTAGTCTTCTTAACAAATTATTCAGAATGTTAATAATATTCATAACGTGCCGCTAAGCGCAATTAAAGGCTTCTTTCGTTTTTTTTTTTTTATAGGTTTTTTTTTCTCATACTAGTAAGTAAACCTTTCGTTACCCAAGGATTGCAGGGAAACTTAAAGTTTTTGCTGAATCTCACGGTAGTTGTGTTAGCGCGAACGGCTTTTTGAAATATGAAAGAAAAATTTTAAAGAGCTTGACGGGATCACTCAGAGAGTTAATTAAAGACCAATCAGTACCTGCTATAGTGTTAAAGTTATCTCGGTCAAAATTGGAGGAAAAGAGCAAGGCTCGGGCTGCTGAATTTCGGCCTGAAGGTGACAAATGGGAAATGGTCGGTTATCTGAGTATCTATGACACCAGAGTTTGGAGTTGGTGCGATGTTAGAGCATGGTCAAGAAGCGTGTCGGTACCATGAGTCGAAAACCTAGTGGGAGAGATGATTAATGATTCAAGTTCGAAACCTGCAATACAACTGTATAAGCTGTTACACTTCCGTTATCGGCGTCAAGTAAATAATGTTAATATCACCGACAATTAGCATGTGCTTATTTTCACGAGAATTTTTTTTTGCGAAATCAGGGAGAGTTCACTCAGAAAATCAGGGATCGATGATGAAGGGAGCGGTAGACACAACCAAAATAAACTTACGATTATGAGAATTCGGCAGTAAGTCAGTTTCGATCCATACTTATCAGAATGATTTCGATTAAGAAATAGATCAAGTCTTCGCTTATATTTTATGAGGTGAAACATATAGTGGAACTACCATGGCGATCCGAAATGCGGTGGCGGTATTCTGCTTGGTATGAACGAAAACCGTATAAATTACCATCCGTTTATCAAGCCGTGTTTCCGAAACACAAATAAATGAGAAGGAATGACTAAGTGAGTCAGTAAATGCTGAGATGGAATCGTTGTTCCTGCGCAAACTTCGCGCATTGTTATTGAAGAACCGAGGTTTTAGAAGATTTAAGCAATGGTTTGACTTCGGCGGGTGATAGCAAGGCCGAGTTAACGTCGAGCAGACGCACAAACATTATCAATGTGTTGCGAACAGGTCAGGCGATTGTTGATGGTTACACCTAAATATTTAAAGAAGTCTGTTTCAGGACCGCGGATGATTAAGTGTATTGATATGCTAGAGGGTGTTTTTTGTTGGTGATGCGCATAAAACGGGTTTTTTCTCTCATTAAGTTTCATTTCTCAGGTGTTGCACCAGTCAGAAATCGCAGTAAGACGTTTACTCAGGATCCCTTGGTCATTGACATCTTTAATCTCTTTGTAAAGTAAGCAGTCATCCGCGAACGATTTAATACTGACACTATCGTCTATGCATGCTGTTATGTCATTAATGTATACTAGGAAAAGTAGCGGTCCAAGCACGCTTCCCTGCGGATACGGAGTTTACGGGGAACACATCCAGAGTAATGGCCCTCAACATCGACGAATTGCCTGCTGATCTCTCTTTCCCACGGAGGAAAAGCGCTGACTTGTATAGCTAAATATTCGTCAAGGTCATTTGATTCCGAGGACCCAAGGTGTTTAACTACCCTAAAGCAAATTGGGAAGGCTTAGGAGTGAGGATCAACGGCGAATATCTCAGCAACCTTCGGTTTGCAGATGACAGTGTCCAATTCAGCAACAATGGAGACGAATTACAGCAAATGATTGAGGACCTTAATCGAGAAAGTGTAAGAATTGGGTTGAAGATGAATATGCAGAAGACAAAGATATATCAATAGCCTGGCAAGAGAACAAGAATTCAGGATCGCCAGTCAGCCTCTAGTCTGTAATGGAGTACGTTTATCTAGGTCATTACTCACAGGGGACCCTGATCACGAGAAAGAAATTTACAGAAGAATAAAATTGGGTTGGAGTGCATACGGCAGGCATTGCCAAATCCTGACCTGTAGCTTACTGTCGCTGAAAAGAAAAGTGTACAATCATTGCATTCTACCGGTGCTAACATATGGAGCAGAAACTTGGAGGTTAACAAAGAAGTTCGAGAACAAGTTAAGGACCGCACAAAGAGCGATGGAACTAAAAATGTTAAGCGTAACGTTAAGAGACAGGAAGAGAGCGATGTGGATCAGAGAACAAACGGGGATAGCCTATTCTAGTTGACATTAAGCGCAAGAAATGGAGCTGGGCAGGCCATATAATGCGTAGGATGGATAACCGGTGGACCATTAGGGTACAGATGGATACCAAGAGAAGGGAAGCGCTGTCGAGTCGGCAGAAAACCAGATGGGATGATGAAGTTAGGAAATTTGCAGGCGGAAGTTGGAATAGGCTAGCGCAAGACAGGGTAATTGGAGATCGCAGGGAGAGGCCTTCATCCTGCAGTGGAATAAAATATAGCTGATGATGATGATGATGATGATGATGATGATGAAAAAGCATTCATTATAGGTATTTTTAGAATGGTGTACACAAGCCGTGCACATCGAAGCGTTAGGGGACGTAACTCTATTCTGGGCCCTTCGCGCTCTTTTGTGCTCGTTTTGAAATATTTTCTACGCATGACGGTTTGCGCTCTCGAAAGCTGGGAAAACCTCATCTAAACTATCTAATGTTTTTGTTTTTCTCATACAAGTTTTCTATTTCAAGTTAAGGCACTCGAGCGACCAATTACGTTGCCTCGAATCAACCTGTGTGGTTGTGAAAACACCACGCACCATGAGTCAAGTTCCGCAAGCTGTTTGCGCAGCGATGTCGTGTTTCGTATTTTCAGCTTCACTAGCCTTCATTTTGTTGCATCGGTTGCTAACAGGATATGATCATCTCAAAGCGACATACGTTTAGTATGTTTTGCGCACGCATCCTCAACAAACTGGTCGTAGATTTAAAACATGTCACGTTTTTCAGGCGAAGCTTGTATGCGCAGCCTGCGCCGGCGATGTAACGCTAAAACTACTATGGCTCATACCCGCACTGGATATGCGGGTATGAGCCGGGGACAAGAAATAATAAAAGCAGAAGGATCGAAGCTAAGAAAGAAAAAATAAGGAAGGAAGGAAGAAAACAAATACAGAAAGAAAAGGAAGGAAAGGAGCAGGTGTGGGGAGCACTGAGCCGGCGGCGGATCACGCGACGCGCGCGATCAATCAGGGTCGTTTGGTATGTCACGGGGAGGGAAAGGGAACGAAAGGGACGCTCGCTCCACCGGGTTTCCCTCGGCTTAGATCAGTTTCAGCGTCCGGATGTGAAGGCCAGGTGTGGTGCGTTCCGCCGAGGAGCAGGCTGGTGTTTGAGCAACGGAGCCGCGAGCTCGCTCAGAAATGGGCTCGTCGTCGCCGTGCCGATTATAGCGTGAGCGCTTCCGAAGCCTAGGCGAAACCTCGAGTTGCGGACTCCGAGTTGTGGGAACACGATGTTGCGGCCAAATGTCAGCGAAGAGCCGCCTACCCTGAGTTTAGGGCAAACGAATAGGAACACCTGCGACAGCGTCGTCTTGCCACAAGCTTCGCTTGCCCCTGTGCTTGCGTTGTAGTGCACGTTAAAGAAACCCAAGTGGTGAAAATTAATCCGGAGCCCTCCATTACGGCGTGCCTCATAATCGCAACTGGTTTTGGCACGTAAAACCCCAGAAAGAAGAAGAACCTACATTTCCTCGACAGGGGAGGGGCTCTGAATTTTCGTTATAAGCTTCCTTTGAAAAAAAAAAAAAAAAAAAAAACGTACTGCGCAGCATATTCCTGTAATGTCGCGTGGCGTTGCGCATGACACTTACAGCTATTTCGTTTCTGTAATCAGCCTTTTTCTTGTACTTTGACGAATACCGGGCCCCGGTCGAAATGTTAGTGCCAATGTTCGCACGTGCCAGTCTTTCGGCACCAGAGACAGATTACTTGTTCATCGTTATATAAGTGTACAGTTGGTGCTCCGGAAAATACGTTTTGAATTATGGTTTGTCAACATGCTGGCTACGTTTTTTTTTCAAGCTGGCTTCCTGCGCAACTGTTGGAAGCACTTCAGCAGGCGAAAGTGAATAGAAGAAACGTAACGTGCTTCTAGTTCTCTGTGCGCAGGTCAGTTATTTGCGTTTATTGCAAGTGCCGCGTGCTGGAACCATTGTCATGAGCGTTGAATTAAAATGCCGCGCATGGATGGGCAGGTCCGCATCCTGTGTACTGCCGTTCTTTCGCTGCAAGCTGTGCATGTGCATTCGGAGAAGAACGTTTCGTGCCCACAGCTGTCATCCTCCTGCTGGCAAGTACTGAGCTCATGGATACATGGCTCAGCACGACAACAGAGCATTATTTAGGCATGACGGCATGACTCAATGCCGGCTGCACGCTGCCGACCTGAATCGCGGAACATCTGTGAATTCGAAGGCATGAAAACAAACTAATTGATTCCTTCTTTTTTGCACATGGACTTTTTTGCGCATGAAAATGTCCTTGACATGTTCTTTTCTGTCATAACGCGCGGAGCTGATGTGCCGCTCGAGATTATTGTTTCTGAATGGAAAATATGGCTATAGGGACTGGTTTGGTATCTCCAGCACACGTTGAAGCTACTGTGTGTCGAAGATCCATTCCTCATCGAAAGTTCTCTCGAGGTCTTTGAATTCTTTAAAGGCAGCGGACGCCGCCAACAGAAATTATTTTCAATTGTTAATAAATATTTATTACTCGCTCCTATTTGTATTACTCAATGAGTTGCTTGAGTGCATTGAAAAAAAACTGGGCAACTTGTATTTCACAGAATTCGGGCATTAGTGTAAGGGCTTTCCTCGACCTTGTGTACCTGTATTGGCATCCACGTTTGTTAAATCGAATGAAAGGGTTTCCTGCGGAATCAAGGAGTAGCCATTGTATCTTGTATCGCGCCTTTATTAGGCGACCTCTATTTGGCCAAGGCTGACGAGGTTTTGAAGGAGCAACATTCAAGTACCTGCGTCAAAAGAATTTTTTTGCATGTAGTAATTCAGTGGAATTTTGCACTCTTACCACGTGACGATCAAACGTGTATTTCACTACTCACTGACCCATGAAATGACAAAAGATAATTAGATTTTTAGGCATCAGATTGCAGTTCAGAGCTGACCATGTCTGTTGGCAGTACGATCATCGCGCGTAACCACCACTGCTACCATGCATATCTGTCATAGTAAAATAACTGTTTAAGAGAGCGAGCAAGTGTTACTTGAATGCCCTCGACAGGTCATGTCACCAAGCCATATACGCCAGCTTCAATGCTCAGGTAGACGGCCTTGAGGCTTCGAGCTAACCGGAGGCATTGCCGGCCCATGTTGCAGAGAAAATTCACAGAGAAATGAAAGCCACAGAGAGCACAGCAAAAAGATGTCCGAGAGAACGCGGAACCACGCGACAGAGTCGCAGTACTACCGTTCAAACACGAAGTGTTTCAGAGATTAAAAAAAAACAAAGGGCAGCACGCAGACGTTCGAATGCTGTTTTCCGCTCCGCAGAAAATGTCTGCACTTGCCACTAGGAGCCGTCCCGTCAAATAACAGAAGGAGGTCTGCAAGGTCAAGCACCGGAACCGCTACGTGGTTTGTGTGAGCGAGGTGGTTTACATGATCCGTTTGTACTGTGGTGCCTGCTACGTTGGCCAGACTGGCAGGTGCCTGAATGACTGCCTTCGGGAACAGGCCAACAACGTACGGAACAATAAAGACAGATTTTTGGCGTTACATTGTAACACATGCGGCTGTACCCCAGTCGAAGCGGCACTAATAAAACGGGAGGAGTGCGCGTGTGTCAGTGAGTCTTCTATGCCATTATCTTAAAAGGAACTGACTTTTGTGGAAGGTGTTAACTTGTGCGATAGGCTTTCACAGTGATTTGTTTAGTACTGTAATGCAGTGATTTGGGCTTGTTGCTGACATCGTGAGGCTTATAGCGCGTGAAAAGAACGCTACGGAGCTCTTTTCAACCGCTGTTAAGCTACTTTTTCGGGCTTATTTTCTCTCGCCCTATGTTTGTTGAAAGTGTTGTTACCACACGTGGCGGTTTTATCTGCCTTCTCTTGCGATACTGATTTCTAGCAACATGTATAAAATCATCGTTTTATTCCGCATTAAATTCAGTTGGAAGTAAGCGCCTGTTCATGTTCTTGTTGCCCGGTCTTTTTGTGCTGTCACTCTTATTAAACTATAGAATACAAGCTGGCCCAAACTGCTACCCTTCTAGATCTTTTTTAGAGTTAACATAACTTCTTACGTAGTTCAGATAGGACAATGGTAAACGGTGATGTGGACTGCTTAAAGAGGCGAGCATTACTTGCAAAAGAAAGTAAAATTCATCATTTATTATTTTACCAAATTCCACTCACTAAATTCTCAAAATAATTACATTAGGGCGCATGCTAATGTCCACAAATTCAAGCCAGTGAATCCTCAGGCCACATCCACTTGCAAGTGGTATAGACGTTACATAAACAGCGATAGGTGGATGTTCACCTATTGAAACGTTGGCCAGCCTTTCCGAGTCAATTTACCCCTGTTAACTTCTATACCACAGTGCTACTCCATCTGTCGGCCCCCTTCTTGATGTTGGATATCGACTCTTAAGGAAATTTAAAACTGTTTTGGTATAGGCGCCGTCAGTGTTGCGACAAAATGCAATGACTTCCTTTTTCAACAAAGCGCTTTTTTTACACATTCTAGTACAGCGCCAACTGGGAAAAGAGAGAGAGAGTGAACCTTATTGAGAACCAGCAGTTTAGTCGGTTGGGACTAGGCCTCCCACGATGGGACGTCGAGGTCTTGCCTCTTCGCCGCTTCGTTGGCCTGCTGGGTAGCCCAGATTAGTTCGTCGAGATGGGAGCTGCGCAGGGCGGCGTCCCATCTCGGCACGAGGGTCACGGGATTAAGGTCTGGGTATTGATGTTTGCACTCCCATAGCAGGGGGGGAGTGTTGCTGATTGAGTTTTACAGATCTTGCACGCGTGGCTTGGTAGATGTCGGGGTATATGATGTGAATGCGTGTGAGGGAGGGGTATGTATTGGTTTGTAACAGGCGAAGGGTGGTTGCCTGAGCTCTGTTTAACTTGCTGTGAGAGGTGGGAAACGTTCTTCTTTCGAGGTAAAATGACTTAACAAGGCCGTTGTATCTTGTAAAGCGGTCGCGTCCCGCGGGTGCACATGCGCCGTCTCCGGCACGGTTGACTAGTTCTCGCGCTACAGAGTGTGTAACATCGTTGAGGTTGGTGACGTGCGGGTGGACATCGCAGGCGTGTACTGTGATCCAGACGAGGGTGACTTGATTTTCAAACGAATGCGGGGCTTTATGTAAGATACGGAGTGATTGTTGAGATATATGACCCTTGATGATGTTGTTGATTGCTGTGTGAGAGTCGCTCATTATGGTGTGACAGGGGGTCAAGAGTGGCCAGGGCGAAGGCCACTTCCTCGTTTTGGAAGTCTTCCTCGTCTCGTCTTGGCCTGTAGTCTCGTCTCGTCGGTAATGATGCTGGCCGCATGTTGGAGCAAGCCGCCTGCTGTGGTAATTGCCGCAAAGCGAAGTCCATCTTGGTACTCAGCTGCATGCGTCGATGAAGGTGACGCCCGCGGTGTGGCATAAGCTTTGATGAGGGAGGTAGCTTGGTGCCTTCCTACGTTTTTTGTTGTGGTCTGGGTGCATGTTTTGGGAATAGGGTCGGCGTGTATCCATTGCTGAATGTAGCGTGGCTTTGGGTGTTTGTCTCCATGTTGGCCGTGGCAGGTGATATCAAGCTTGGTTAGAATGCTGCAGCCCGTTTCCGTGAGGGTAAGTTGGGATCGACGTTGCGCTTCGATTAACTCGCCTAGGGTGTTCTGGATACCTAATTGTAGCAGTAGTCCTAAGGGTGCTTATAGGCTCCTCTGATGATTTCAAGTTTAGTCTTTTCAGCATTGTGCCAGTTAAGAAAGGCGCAACGTAAGTAATGTGACAGATGATAAAAGATTGGAAAAGGCGGATGAGGCTTTCCTACTTCATACCCTCGTCGGTTGGTCACTCGTTTCCGCAGTCTGGATGTATTAGCGGTCTGTCGAAGGACCGTGGAGATAGCCGTAGAGTTAGCGCCGCTGGCTTCTATGGTCATACCAAGAACGCGGATGCTAGGGACCACGGGTATGGGTCTGCCATCCTTCAAGAGGAGTCTCGTATTCGTATTGGTGTTTATTCATGGAGCCCCATGGGGGGGGGGGCGTCCACGGATTGTAGGGGGTGTAGGAGAAGCTCCGACTTTTTAGGGGAACATCGGAGTACCGTGCCTTGAAGATAATTTTCCATGACGTCAATGACGTCTTGTAGGGCAGTTTCGATTTGGCCGTCACTGCCCTTTGCAGCCCAGATTGTAATGTCGTCGGCGTATATGGTGGGTTCAATGCCATCGAGTTTTTGTAGTTCGTGTGCTAATCCGAGTATAACCAAAATAAACAGTAATGGGGAAATGACAGAGCCTTGCGGTATGCCCGCGCTGCCGCGGGAGAGTTCCTGCGTTCAAATGTCTCCGACCGTGAGGAAGGACTTCCGATTGGGTAGAAAGACTCTTACATAGTTGTAAGTGCGTTTCCAAGTAAGTAAGGAGATGCGTTCGAGGGGGCGGAGTGTGTTATCCAAGGCGCGCTCGAGGTCGAGGTCCAAGATCGCCTTTGTGTGACGGGATTTGCCATCTAGGATTGATGCTGAAGTTGAAGCCACCAACTGGGAGATAAATGCATTTTGTCGTACACTGTGCTAACGCATTCTCGAAACTGGTTGCTTTACCCTCAGAATTCGTTCCAAGTGGATAACTACTATGAGATCACTGGCTGGTTGATATGCAACATGTGCGCGAAAATTACTCTTTCGAAATTTATATGTCTCAAGGTTCAGTCGACCTTCAAAGCCATTGAGCGAAAACGCGGCGACTACATGAAATGAACCAAAATGGCCGATGGCGCAAGTCACCATGCCGGGTTGGTGTAGTAAGTAACTTCTTTCTGGGGTTTTACGTGCCAAAACCAGTTCTGATTATGAGGCACGCCGTAGTGGAGGGCTCCGGAATAATTTTGACCACCTGGGGTTCTTTAACGTGCACTACAACGCAAGCACACGGGCGTTTTTGCATTTTGCCTCCATCGAAATGCGGCCGCCGCGGCCGGGATTCGATCCTGCGATCTCGTGCTACACCAACACAGCATCCTGTCTTACCTATATGCAAACGCTCACGCAACAGTTTGATGGTGTGGGTCGCCGTCGTTATCGTCTTCTATGAGTAAACAGTTAAAACATGTCAAGAAATCGGATTGAGGACAGATTTCTCAGTGATTTACTACACCAACCCGGCATCGCGTCTTACCTATATGCAAACACTCACGCAACAATTTTGATGATGTGCGGGTCACCGTCGTCATCGTCTTCTATGAGTAAGCGAATTTAAAGGATGAGTAAGCAAATTAAGAGGATGAGCAAGGGGGATGACCAAGTGAATTAAGGGGGTCAGTCTTTAATGCTCTGGCACTTGGGCTTTCGCCTTCGAGCTGTCTTAGGGATAACATAAGAGATCCTGTGATTTTTAGAAATTTAGTTGATATTTTTTATGTTATCTATTTATTTTTAGAGCAACTATTGTGCAAGCCTTTCCGAGAAATAAAGCTAATAACTAATATTGCGCTATCTGTCATAAGCCATGCTTAAGTTCTTTTTTTATTTTAAAGCATACACACAAGCTTTGTGGGGCAAATGTACGAATTGAGGATTTACTAAAATTTGGTCGTTGCACTGCTTTCTTCACTGTACAGAGTACAAATAGACTTCCCGCCTCCACACAACCCAAAGAGACAGGCCGTTCCTGTGAACGCCTGCTTTACTTCTTTCCTTCTTCCTCGTCCCTTTTTTATCACCCCTAGCGCTGTCCTGCGCCAGTCCTTTTTACACTTTATGTACTCGCATATGCTATAATTGAAAAGTTTATGCACTGCTTAAAACAACCGTTTATTGTGTCAACGCTTGAGCCAGAGCCGAGGTTTTCAAGACGGACAACAAAGAGTCTGTTTTATACCATTTTCCAGAGGTCGAAAAAAGAAGCGAAAGAAAAGAGGGAAATTTGATCTCGTCGTATTTCATCCCCCGATGCGCTCCGCGTTCGCTCTTTCACCTTTCGCCGAGGTCAATGCACATAGGTCGCGAAGCTTCGGGCGAAAAGCGGTTCAGAACCAATTGTCACCGACATCAGCAAGGGTGGTTATGGGAGCAGCGATTGAAGCGCGACTATGTTTGGAGGGAGCGAACATTGGGAATGAAAAAAGCGTTTTTTAATTAAAGCGAGACACAGTTAGATTCATTCAACAAAATAAAATTACTAATTAATTTTATATACGCATGGCGAAAAGAACAACTTTGTTTTACTTGATAATTATCAATAAATACCTTTTTTTTTCAGCGCCCACTCTAACAGCGCCCACTGATGGTGGCGGGCGTTGACGCCACTATCACTTGCAATGCAATGCAGTTTGAAGGTGCAGACAGGCGCTGGTGAAGTTCACCTGTTACAATACGCCCTTCTCATATGTTATGTTGTTTTGCTTGTCACGTTTGTCTAAGTTTAGTGATGCCGGTACTTTGTTTGTTTCTTAATCTGTTCCGTCAAAAGCAGTGAGTTGCGACCGCCAGATAATTGTTTAATTTAGTTGTTTTCGTGCGACAGCGCTGTCTGGCGGGCTTGGCATCCGACGAAAGGACGAACACTCTACGCCCAGAGAGTTCGTCGGCCTCCAAAGCAAGTATGTTTGTGCAGGGATGCGATTCCGCCCCGTACGGTGGCCTTTCCATCGCTTTCCGCCGCTGAAAGCTCGGAACACCCATCAAGTCGAATGGCGGGCATTTGAATATACAGCTGTAATGGCAGTCTTCCGAAACAAATTTCGCGCCTTTCAGAACAAAATGACGTCACTTCTGTTTTTAACGGATATGACGTCACATTATTTTTTTTTTCGCCGGGAGTGTTCCCTCCTTACACAGATGGCGCTAAGCCCCATGAACCGCCATGTTTTGATCGTATGGGCTTTTATGGAAGCTTCGCTACCGGGTATATTTACCTTGCTTTCACTGTGCTCGTTCGCTCGGTTACGCGACTAGGCACGCGGACGCTGAACGCAGGAACGGGCGCCTAAGAGCTTCGCTGTAAAAACTAGCTTCGAAGCCAAGATTAAAAGGTGGCGGGAGTTAAAGGCCGAGAAACACGCCTAGGTAACACTGTGTGGTTTTTTTTTTTTTTTTTTCAGCACTTAACAAAAGCTTGTGCGGGAAAACAAGACCACAGAAGAAGTGCTCTTTGCTGCCAAGTAACAGACAGGAAGAACTTTCAAGCTTGCAAGACTTCGATTATTTATCGCATACCCATATCGAGCGGAAAGTGTTACGTCGGGCAGATGGGCAGATTCATTAATGTTAGATTGCGAGAATATAAAAATGATGTCGACAAAGTTGCAGCAGATGGGCTTCTCTCCCTACGTTGTAAGCAGCATCATTGCTACCTGCGCTATGAGTCAACAACCATTACCGGTAGAAGTAAGTGTGAACTTACTAGAGATAATATAAGCTGAAGAGATTACTGCCTTTAGGGAAACCTGTCTTAGTAAACTGTCATGTCTCTCTCTGATAAAGAATTGAAAATTTTGCGTATGCCTTAGGATACGCTGTATAGAAAAAAAATTCGCTTTGAATATTTAACTGTTAACGTGGCTGTGACTCATGATGGCTGAGTGTATAAGTACGAACTAGTCTTCGATAATAAACATTGTTGAAAGTTAGCGCCGTGTGTGTTCCTGTGGTGTCTTCTTTTCTCCTATGTTTTAATCGCGCTACCCTAAGCCGTCTAAGGGAGTTAAACGCACTGATCGACCATACGGTGGAACAAATGTGGCTAAAGGCTTCATCTCCGCCGCGACACGCAGACATCAAGTAGGGGCCACATCAAGGTTGTCGACACCGACGGCAATGCCTTCCTACCTGACTTCGGGAAAAGCACTTTCACTCTGGGGCCTAAGTTTGCAGTCAGTGCTTGCCTTCGTTCGTCGCCTCTTCCGCCGTCCTTTGCCCTGCCCCGGAAGGCAAGGCTGGTTTCAGTTTCAAGGAACATGCGCGCTTCTAGCAGTTGTCGGACATCCTAATTATTTTTTTAATCTCTTTTTGCGATTTTTAAAGCGAACGCAGCGCGGGAAGCTCGTCTTCGTGCGTACCTCGAGCTTTCCTCCGCTCACACTTGCCACTCGCTCAGCGATATCACAAGTCGGATTGCGGTTGGTCGTCTATTCGGTTGTCGTCCCAAATATGAAGATGAGAAGGTAAGATTAGGCGAGCAACGAACGCAAGACGCGGGAAACCAACCAAGCATTAGACCAAGATGGCTAAATCGCGGCATCACATGTGTTGCGCGGCTCCGTGGTGTTCGAATACCGGCAATTCCAGTTCTGCCAAGTTTTTCAGGTTTCCTAATTGCTGTATAGAAGTTTCGGTGTGGTAGCCACATGTTCCACATCCAGGGGGCGCTGCTCATGGCTGCGCCCTGATATAAGGAGTCGCTTAAGCCAATAAAAGAGTTCGTCGCCTCGGTGCCCATCTGCGTCTGCCTGAGTTACTCGGCCGCCGTCCCGGCGTGCCCCCGCGTTTCCCGCATGCCCGGTGTGGCATCCATGGCCGCCGCGCCGATGCAACACTAATGACAGCAGGTAAGCACAAGATTTTCTCTTTATTTTCTGAGCAGCCATTCATTTTGCATGAGGTAAACCAGTTATGTACAAGCGTGAGTAGACTGACACAGGAGCAGTGTCGCTCGACCCATTCGTCATGATGGCAGCCCATCTGCTGTGCAGATGTATGTAGATGCATCTGCAGCCCAGATACATGCAGATGCATGTAGCCATCTTAAAATATATGGGTCTTCTCGTACTGTCAATGAATAAATGCATTGCACTCTACTTCTTTCTGTAAGCCACAAAATGTGTGCGCCGTCATAACATACATGATATTTAAGTTCCGTGTGACCAGCCAGGGATAGTTAATAATTTTTGTATTGGTTTAGATCTTCTGGAATCTATGTTTTGCTCATCATGTACAAATTTCAGTTGTGAATGAAAATTGCTTCTGCAGCCTGACACTTTCGCACTTAGTGGAGGCCAGTCTTTTTCCACTACGAATGTGTGAATAAAAACAAAAAGTTCAATTTTTACTTGTGTTGAGTTTTGGCTTGTCGAGAAATCGGCTAGCTTTAGTTGATCCACTTCTGAACACACGCACAAAATTAACGATTGATGGTGCCAGGAAGTTATTTTCTTTATGCCACCCCCCCCATATCTGTAGACTAGTTGAAGTGTAGCCCTAAACGTAACCGCAAGTTAAGAATTTCAAAAGCCACTACTTTCATGAAATGACGAAGTGTTATATATTAACCGCGAATATTGGCATTTAACGGCGGTTCGCTATATATTCTTCATTATAATTGCTTGGCACTGGCTTGCACGAGCGATGTCCCAGTGGTGTAAAAAATGAATAGCAGCTCCTAAGGTAAACGTGGCAGAAAGAAAGCGCTTTCTAAACATGGCACACGTCAGCGGGTTCTGCTCCGCGATTTGGCCAATGTCGCCGCCCGGCCAGCGGACCTGCCAGAGAGCACGAACACAGCCCGCTTGCATGCAAAGCGGAAAGGACAGCTTCAGCGGCAACCCTCCTCCTCCCGGCTACGCGCCCTCTCCCTCTATATTCTGACCACATCAGTGACGTCATGGAGGCATTGATTTGTTTGTGAATTATTTCCAGTAGGATATCCGGCAGTGGTGAAGGCGGCGCTGCCGACGCGCATCGGCATGGAACCGAGCGTCCCAAGGGAGGTATAGGGAGTTTCCGGCCCCTGCTTTGCCTACGTTCGTGCTGTCAAACATCCTTAATATTGTCACGTGGTAGTGACGGTAAAAACACAGTAGCAAAAGTGTGACTGACGAAACTAACATCTTTATTGGGCTAACAACAACAGGCTACACTCAAAGCACAACGATAGCGGCGAACACAGTCGGCGATCGTCGAAATCTTATCTGAGGGTCAAGCGCGTCGGCTTTATACACGTGTCATGGAAGGTTCCAGAGTAATCGCTGGTGCCCACGTGTCTTCCAGAAAGTACTACGCAATTCGCGTCGCGTATACATGCAATCAGATTACAAGGTTGGGTGACAACAGACAGCGAATGGAACCATCGATAACATTCGACCCGTACATGCAGGCGCATCCTGCACTGAGCGATAAAATTTGTTAGGCGGTGAAACGCGGTCACCCGAGAAAGGTAAACAAGTACACGTGTCAATACCCTCCCCTCAACAGCACCGTCCTGATGCTACAAACATGAAAGCGAGAACAAAACCACCATAATACAGAAAAAAAAGCAATAAACGAAGTCCCTAAGTTCGTCAGAGGTCGCCCAAAGGCTTAAGACGCACCACGTAGATGACTTCAGGCCGTGTGCGCTGCCGCAATGATTGGGAAATGCCGTCTGGAACGACCTCGTAGTCCAGTGGGCAGGATCTTGTCGCGTCCGAAATAGCGTCGTAACCGTTTCTCGCTAAGTCCTTGTCGGCGCATCGGAGTCCAGACCCAAACACGATCGCCGGGTTGGTGCTCGACGTAGTGTCGTCGAAGACCGTAGCGTCGGCTGTTGGCCTCTAATGGTTCTTGATGCGCAGGAGAGCGAGCTGTCAGGCTTCTTCGGCTTGCCTGAGATACGCGGCAACGTCGAGATTGTCTTCGTCGGTGACCTGCGGCAGCCTGGCGTCGAGTCGTCGTAGCGTTCCTGCCGTAAACCAGCTTGAACGGCGTGATCTGCGTTGTTTCTTGCACTGCCGTGTTGTCAGCGAAGGTTATGACGGCGGGGCGGCATCCAGGTCTTGTGCTCGACGACGACGTACATTGCAAGCATGTCAGCGAGGGTCTTGTTCAGCCGCTCCGTAAGACCATTCGTCTGCGGGTGGTAGGCAGTTGTCCTCCTGTGGCTTGTCTGGCTGTATTGCAAAATGGCTTGCGTGAGCTCTGCAGTGAAGGCGGTTGCTCTGTCGGTGATAAGGACTTCTGGGCACCATGTTGCGCAGCAGGATGTTCTCGAGGAAGAATTTAGCAACTTCGGCCGCACTACCTTTAGGCAGAGCTTTCGTTTCGCCGTAGTGGGTAAGGTAGTCGGTAGCCACGATGATCCACTCATTTCCAGATGTTGACGTCGGAAAGGGTCCTAACAAATCCATTCCGATCTGCTGAATGGTCGCAAGGAGGCTCAATCGGCTGTAGTAATCGCGCTGGGCTTGTCGGTGTTGTCTTGCATCGCTGACAGTTTCGGCATGTCTTGCCGTAACGGGCAACCTCGGCCGTCAGGCGCGGCAAGTAATACTTCTCTTGTATCCTCGATAGCGTCCGGGCGAATCCGAGGTGTCTAGTGGTCGGATCGTCGTGTAGGGCGTGCAGAAAATCTGACCAGTGGGCTGCGGGTCCAACAAGAAGGTAGTTTGCGTGGGCTGGTGAAAGTTCTTCTTCACAAGGACGTCGTTGCGCGAGAAAAAATTTGGAGGACACTTAAGCTTCTCCTTTAAGAGTGGAATGCGACAGCATTCAAAGATCCCTGATGTTTGTCAGGCTTCCCGGCAACTGCAGCTTTATTTCTAAAGCGAACCTTTATGCGGCTAGGCGAAACGAGAAAGCGTCTGTCCGTCGCCTGTCCACAGATCATCATCATTGGCTCGAGCGTTGTCTTCTTCCGCAGCTGTCTCATGGCGCCCCTCGGGTTGCACTCATGCTCGGCACGCGCTCGGGCCACTGCTTGCTTCCGCGTTCGTCGTCTTTGTCTTTTCCACAGATGACGCGTGTTTTTTATAAAACTGCTAGGACTCGCCGGCGACATCGAAGAAAATCCCGGTCATAGCCTTCGTTCCGCTACTACGCAAATGTCAGGGGCAATTTTTTCAGCTCTTGACGAAATTCGCTCTGCTCAAGCCTCTTTGTTAAATGAAATGAAATAGATTCGCACTACACTATTGCAAAACGACAAGTCATTTGAAAGTACAAAGAAACACTGTACAAGATTGAGGAGCTTCATGCATTGCTGCGATGAAAACAAAATTAGATACACTCACGAGCTCACAATGCATAACGTCGCTGATCTCACGAATCTGGCAGCACGAATGACGACACTGAAGATAGGTCACGTCGTAGCAGCCGAGTGTTTTTTGGATTGTCAGATTCCGAGCGTGAAATGTGGGATCAATATGAAAATCTGATTACACGGCGTTGCAGTTCAAATCTTTATACTTCATAAAGAATCAACTGATACAGTGCGCCCACTGGCTCGGAAAATTCGAGCAAAGTAAGAAAAGACCACTTATGTGAACCTCGCCAACTTCAAAGCAAGACAGCGTGTTCTTTCCAATGCAACCGGAATAGTAATAATAAAAAAAATTAGGCGATAAGGTTTCAGAATATCCGAAGCGTACTCCCGCAACACCCGTGTTTCCCGAATGAATGTGTTAGAATAGACCAAATCCCTAGAAAAAATTTTAAGCTTCGTCAGGACAAGGGGGGGGGGGGGGGGCGGATTATAGATAGCACGAGCTACGTATTTGGTCAGTCAGCAATTGGATTATACATGTTAACATACCTCCGGAAGAAAGTGTGACCCTTTCCCGTTTCTTTACACAAACATTAGAACATTCTTCCGAAACGTGATTTTCTTCAATGCCTTGTCCAAATATGGAATATAAATAATGGCACTTACCTAAACATGGATAAATTCGCTGGTTGATAATTTTGAACTGTTCTGCATTTTGCCCGATTTTGATATTTTTCGGCGAGACCGTGAAAGTAGGAGTGTAATGGTGTAATGCTGTCTACCCCCGTAGTCTTAGCTGCTCCTTAGTCAATAGTTACGTCAGTCGAAGCCTTTTTCTGTAACACTCATATCCACCTGTTATTTCGGTGTATGTTATACCCTCCATGACGGCTGAAACCTTCCTTGGTGCTTTCGCTACACGAATTGATTTGCTCTGTAACGTCACACACCGTGACACGTCCATAATTTTGTATGTCGATTTCAACTTTTTCATAAACTGGCTTGATTTGATATAATCTACATCAAGGAACAACCAAGAATCCTAATTTTTGAACACGTGCCTCACATTTGGTCTTGAACAACTAACCTCGGAACCAACGAGACTTGCTGATCAAAGCGCGCACATACTAGACTTTTTGTTAACCTCACACCCTGATAATGTCTCGTCACTAACAATTTTACCTGGTTGAGCGCTCACGCGGTCCCACTCAGTGCAAGCTATCGCACCCTAAAAGAAACAGAAATATTACACTGTACGATAAAGTGTATTATGCCAGCATGAGTAGAGACTTAGCTGAGTTCTGTACTTGGTTCCTAGCTGATCCTCCCGTAGATCAGTTGAAACAAACTCGCTATTATTAAAAACAAATTGTGTGACCTAATTATTACAGACACACAAGCTATTTCTGTTACCGAGCGCGTATCATTTCCTTGGTTCAAAAATTCGTCTCAGACACCCAATACTGCTTACATGTCGGAATGAGAAAGCATTATAGTTCCTTTGGTGAAATGTTTTCGATTGATTTCGACATGTATAAAAGTTTAATCAAGATGGAGGAGATATCATGCTTGAAAAGCTTCCGGCCCTTTATACGCAATGCCTCACGACCTCATGTGCACCAGAAAGTTGGAAGAACGCCAACATTATACTCATCCATAAAAAGGCATACGTTAAAGAACGGAAAAATTATAGACCAATTAGCTTGCTTTCAGTATTGTAAAATATTCACCAAGATAATTTCAATAGAAAAAGGGCAACACTTGACTTCAGCCAACCAAGAGAACAAGCTGGATTCAGGAAGGGATATTCTACGATGAATCATATCCATATCATTAATCAGGTAATAGAGAAATCTGCGGAGTAATCAACCTCTCTATATGGCTTTCATAGATTATGAAAAAGCATTTGTTTCACTAGAGATACCGGCAGTCATAGATGCATTGCGTAATCAAGGTGTACAGGAGGCATACGTGAATCTTCGCAAATATCTACAAGGATTGCAAAGCAAACTTGGTTCTCCACAAAAAAGTAGAAAGTTACCTATCAAGAAGGGGCCAGCAAGGAGACACAATCTCTCCAATGCTATTCACTGCATGCTTAGAAGAAGTATTCAAGCTCTTAGACTGGAAGGCTTAGGAGTGAGGATCAACGGCGAATATCTCAGCAACGTTCGGTTCGGTTTACAGATGACATCGGTTTACAGATGACCTGTAACATCGGTTTACAGATGACCTGAGCCCCCTCGGGGTGAGGGGCTCAGGTCATCTCATCTCAAGCTGCTTCATTGCAGCTTTATCTTAGCCCCGCCATTATTTGATCTAGCAATGGAAAAAAGAAAGAAAGAGAAAGAAACAGAATGAAAGAAAGAAGAAAGAAAGAAACAGAGAATGAAGAAAGAAAGAAAGAAAGAAAGAACAGAGAATGAAAGAAAGAAGAAGAAAGAACAGAAGAATGAAAAAAGAAAGAAAGAAACAGAGAATGAAAGAAAGAAAGAAAGAAAGAAACAGAGAATGAAAGAAAGAAAGAAAGAAAGAAACAGAGAATGAAAGAAAGAAAGAAAGAAAGAAAGAAACAGAGAATGAAGAGAAAGAAAGAAAGAAAGAAACAGAGAATGAAAGAATGAAAGAAAGAAAGAAAGAAACAGAGAATGAAAGAAACAGAGATGAAAGAAAGAAAGTGAAAGAAAAAGAATGAAAGAAGAAAGAAAGAAAAAAAGAAAGAAAGAAACAGAAAAGAAGAAAGAGACGAATGAAAGAAAGAAAGAAAGAAGAAGAAAGAGAAAGAAAGAAAGAAAGAAACAAGAATGAAAGAAAGAAAGAAAGAATGAAAGAAAGAAAGAAAGAAAGAAAGAATGAAAGAAAGAAAGAATGAAAGAAAGAAAGAAAGAAAGAAAGAAAGAAACAGAGAATGAAAGAAAGAAATAAAGAAAGAAACAGAGAATGAAAGAACCTAAGAAGCGATTCCTTACTACGATATTACCTACGATGCTGCGGAAGAATCCATAAGAATTCTCGAAAACAATTAAACCAGGCCAGCATAAAACTGTCTCTTTAAGCGACGGTTGCAATAACCCTCTTCCTGAAGCACAGGTTCCTAAGTACTTCCATTTATGAACTGCCTAAGTTTCCAGAATTTAATTACCCCACTCTGGCCTGACATACTACTATTCAGCTCTCGTGGTATCAGGAAACTAATTGACAATCTCAAGTTATCTGCTTCTGCAGGCATCAATAGAATAACTTCAAGGTGTTAAAGAATACCAAACATAGCACAAGCGTCCTCCAGTCTCATATTTTTCAATAGTCTCTGTGATTAGGAGTGGTGTTACAAGTCTAAAAGGTAAGCAAGGTTAGCCCAGTTCCAAAGGAAGATGCTAAATTATCACGTCACAGCTATCGAACCATTTCATTACGAAGCGTGTCCTCAAAATTATTGGAACACGTCATTTAGTCACATATAGCCAAATTTCTTGTTCGCTTTTTCACACACGGGCACATGACATTCATGAAAGTTTATGCTGTGAGACCTAGCTTGCATTATTTATTCATGACATCAGCTCAAGCATTGGTCACAATATTCCCACACACGCCGTGTTCCTGAAATTCGAGAAAGCCTTCGACAAAGTGCCACGCAAACGGCTTTCATTAACCTCTTAAAACTTCAATCTTAACTCCTTTGTCGTCGGCTGTCTATCAGAAAAAGGAAACAGTTGTCTGTGCTAATAGGCATGCTTCTCGTTAGCGCGTTTTATATCCCGAGTCCCTCAAAAACCGTCCTCGGAACGCTACTTCTTCTAAACTTCATCAGTGATCTACCGATTATCATATCCTCCTTTGTTCACCTTTTCGCAGACCACTGTGTTCTCTACCGTCCTATGCATAGCTTCGATGATAACATGTCCTTCAAAATCATTTACTAGCGGTTAAAAACTGGTGTAGAACTTGGTTAATGTGTTTAAATGTCCGGAAAACTTCGCAGATTTCTTTTCATCGCCGAGCTTCGTGCCAGGCACATAGGTGCGTTGTTCTTGGTTCCGAGTTAACTTTCGTGTCATCATACCTGGGTATCAGAGTGAATCGTGAGCTCAGCTGGTCGCTTCCTATATCATGTCTAACAAACGAAGGTACCCGTGTTCCTGGCTATGTGCGGCCTAAGCTCAAGTTTACCAATTCTGAAGTAAAACTGCTCACGTACCATACATTTGTTCGTCCCAAGCTGGAATATGCATGCACAGGTTGGAACCCGCATCAGATTAACCTGCGAAAAGCTCTTGAGTCCATCCAAAACCATGCTATGAAACTTGTTTTCTAATGACATCTTCGAGTGGTCGTTTCAGAGCGCTCTGGCCGTGCTACAAAAGTGGTGAAAAACGATTTTAAAGCTGTATTACGAGAATAACCGGATATGGAAGTGATGATCCTGCTTCGTTATCATCAGAGGGACCGTTTCTGCAAACGGTAACGCTTAGTAACCGTTTTACACGACCTTTGTAGCGCTACCAGAGCGCTCTAACCAACCAGCAGAAGATGCCATAAATAATTATTCTCAATATTCTAGCGCCTATGAACTAACACAGAGCTAATCTTCCCAGCCATCAGTCACGCAGGCAAATAGCGCACCTGTCCCTCTACCACAAGTGTTATCACTCGTCTCATGCCCACTCGATTACCATAACTGATCATCGCCTTTCGCTCCGCAGCAGTCATTCTAAAGCTGTACGCCCACCGCCAGCGCACACTACTGCTCATCTCATTTTTCATTCGAATAGCGAACGACGGCAATCATCTGCCCACAGACGCTGCGCACCACTCAAATCGCATTCACTGCAAGCCATTCATCGAAGATCTCGCACAAATGCAACTACCCAGCCGTCATGTAATACCCCGCACCCGGGGCACGTGTGGTATAAATAAATAAATAAATGAATAAATGAATAAATATCTAGATACAGTCAGCTTTCTCTCTTACATGAACAATCACTGTCTAGTAATTATGCATGTTGAAAAGTTAACTGTACTGGCATCAACGTTATTGAAACCTCTTCTTAGCGACAAATCGTTTTATTTCCTTTGACCCCTTTTATACTTCAGTTTGGTAAGGTTTGGCAATAACAGTTCACATTTTGATCGAACATTTCGATCGAGTTCACCTCACTGTGCGCTGGAGCTTAGAACCCAAACTGTTCTTACTATGGTTATGGCCGTGATACAGTCGGCGACTGCAGCATTCAGTGGACCTTCTTCGACCAGGATGAATGGTGAGTTTTGTGGCCATTGCAGGTATGACTTCGCGAAGTAGACAAATGCTGCTGCAAGGCACAGCACCTATGAAGGAAATAAAAAGTGGGGGTTACAAATCTCGTTAGGTGTGAGAGAAAAGGTTTCCTGATTTTACCCCGCTTCAAACAAACAGCTAAAATTGTTGAATTTTCTAGCTTACTCAGACGTTTCACCGTGAATGGTGCAGTTATCAAAACTGTACACCAAGTCGCATGTTATTACTGTGTACTGTCAGGGCATATGCGATTGTAATGGATCAGAGAGTGAACGTCAGCAGGAGAAAAAAACATTTAAGCAGCCTGCATGAAGACGCAGTTGCTATAAACTCGAAACAGGCGCATTTGGAATGAGCGAATTGTGCTCTCATGTTCCGGGAGATGTGATCGGATATCTCAGGCAGCACCTTGTGAAAAAGACTGAACAATTTTGGATGTTAAGGAGAGGGCAAACTTCTAAAGTCTTATTTCAGCTCTCCTACACGTATAAGCTTGAGGAAATACAGAGCTGTGCCATTACATTTGTAAGAAAACAATAGTCGTAGAAAATAATTGTAACAGGAATAAAAACAGCAATGGAAGTGGGGTTCACCATGCAAGAAAGAAAAAGCTCGTACTTAAACTATTACACTCGATTTATGACAACACCGCCGGAATGAATGAAGAAAGAACACCGGGCAGGTGGCACCGTCAGCATGTGGTTACAGCTAAATCCGCTCCTGTTTGTGCTGCGGTCCTATCGTTCAGCGATGTGCACGAGATGAAACAGTGCTGGGCCTCCCTTGACCACCCTCACCACTGCAGTCTTCGATAGAGGCTCTTCTGCCCTGAACTTCACCGGAGTATTACCGGACTATCGCTGCTGCGGACTTTTTTCGAGTATTGCCATGGGTCCAACGGCAGCCACATCGTCAACGTCAGCGAATGCTCTGTGTCACGCCCCCATCTTTCCTTTCGTCATTGGGCAAGGTGGCACCGTCAGCATCCGGCCACGAGCTAAATCGCTCCTGTTTGTTTTGCAGTCTAAGTACAGAACGAGCTATAGTGCCTGGTGGTGCTGCCTTGCCAAAGTGCTCTTGTGTGCGCATTGCCGACTGTCTCGATAGGTTAGGTATGCGTGTGCTATTACTCATCGGTGATGTGGAACCGAATCCTGGCCCTGATGATCAACTTCTCAATAGTCCTATAAGTGACCAAAAAGAAATTCTCGAAAAGATAGGCTCAGTCTGTCATGCTTGACGACTACATTGCTCGAAACAGACTCGCGTCTGAATTCCTTTGAAAGCAAATTGAAGCGTCTTTCGTCATTGGTGCGCAATTTGACCACTGTGAGAAGGCGGTTAAGCAAATGTCCCTTATTTTGCAGCATTACACTCTAAAATTGACGACCTGGAAAATCGCAGCCGGCGATATAATCTAGTTATCTATGGACTGAAGGAAGCACATGAAGAAACGACAGCGTCGCTAAGAAAGCAGGTGATCGACGATGTGTTCTCTAGTAAGATGGGCGTGAAGGTAGCTTGCGTAGAACGAATTCATCGAGTCGGCTCTAAAAGCAAACCGGTAAACGACCAGTTATCTTACGGCTCTCTGGTTATAATGTAAAAAAAAAAAACGAACTTTTCAAACATGCGCATAAACTAAATGACACCGGCCTGTCAATAATGATTACCTCATGAAGTACAGTCAACCACAAAGTTGCGGACCACGCGAGCGCGTGCCAGACTGCCTATCCGCGCCACCTAGCGGTACGCCACCTATTGGCGACAGGGGCGCTCTCCCGGATATGAGCCCTCTTGGTACTCGCCTGCCTGTTAATTTTTTATTCCGTGCATTGTTAGTTCGTTGTGTTGACGCAGAGCGCTGTCTGCGATAAGACCGCCACATATCTGGCTTGATAGCAGTATCGGAGCAATCACTGCAACCTTTGTCGACTGGTGTGCCAGTGGGTAGATAAGTTTCACGAAGCGCTGCGACGATTTTTTTACGCGACGTTTACTGGCGCACTTTGGTTGGCAGCATCTTGGTCCAATGAGTGTTGCTGCTTCTGCGTCTTGAGAGAAAGGGTAGGGAGGTGTTTCACTGTCATCAAAAATAAAGAAAAAGCGGATGCATAGAAAGTTTTCTTCACACATAGGCGCATCTTCGCATCAGTCGCTGAAAACGTAGTAGACTTGCTTCAGGCCACGTGGTGATTGCCTATTTGGAAAGATGCCGCTGCGTGTTCCACTTGACGAAAGAAGGCACATTGGCGTTTATTTATAGAGGGAATACCTCAGCGCGAAATCTGCCGCCGAACCAACAGGAGCCGGACTGCCGTGAATAGGATTATTCAAGCTTTCCGCGACGATGACAGATTCACAGATATGGAGCGCAGTGGGCGTCCAAGCGCCACGACTGAGGAAGAGGACCGCCTGATTACGGCCGCCATCGTGGCTGATCCTTTTCAAAGTGCAGAGGATATCCGAGAAGCGCTCTCGCTCACGGTATCGTCTGAGACTGTAAGAAGAAGGCTGAGTGAGCTTGGCCTGCAGTCTTTCGTAGCAGCACAGAAGCCCTTGCCTCTCAGACAGCCAGCTACAAGAACGACTCATGTTCGCTACAGCAATGAAAGATTGGACAACAGAGAAATGGGGCGATGTCATCTTTAGCGACGAGTCAACTTTTTCCACGCGCTGGGACCAACGGAAGCGGGTTTGGCGTCCACTAAACTGCAGGTGTTTACAGTGTATTGGCAGTTAATTCACGAAGCTAATTCGGCATCACAACATGTTTCACGTAAAATGAGCTTTTGGACATTACGAGATTTTTATGTGGTATTATGTTGAAAACATTAACGATTGTTTCATAGTACTACTTACTCTGAAGCTAATTAAAAGCTGCCAGTGGGTCTTTCAGTACTATCTAATGATGTTTGCACGTTTTCTATTGCAACTCTATAACACATTATAAAGTTCATACGCAAGAGGAATCACAACATTTTTAGACACGCCGCTGGAACCCAATTGTATGCTATTTCTTGCAGATATCTGCCTAATTACACACAGAGTGTTCTATCCAGTGGACGGTGTTCCGTGAGCGTGTGGGGAGCAATCAGCAAAGATGGCCTTGGTCCCCTTGTGCGTCTGGAAGGGCCCTTCACTGCGTCACGGTACTGCGACGTCATCACTAGACACCTCGTTCCGTATGCGCTGGACGGTCCCTTCAGCGACGGCTGCTATTTTTTTCAACACGACCGCAGCCCGATCCATAAAGCACGTATCGTCCAGTCATTGCTAGAAGAACATGCTGTTTGCCAGCTTGAGTGGCCTCCATGTGGCGCCGACTTGAATCCCATAGAAAATGTCTGGGGCATGTTGAAGAAACGGCTGTCCACACGAGCCAACCGCGGCCGCACGGCCGATACGCTGTGGCAAGCGATCGCACAAGAATGGGAAAGCCTGCGCGGTCGACCGGAGATTACTGAATCTTTGTACGAGTCGATGCCCACACGCATCAATAAGGTGCTAGAAAACGGCGGACATTTCACTTCCTACTAGATCATTGAGAGACCTATGTTTCATGACACTTCTGTAAATGTCTTGTGAATAAATTCATCCCCTTCAGACAGGAATTGATGCACTGTCTGCAAATGCGTCAAATGCGCATGGCATCATTTCAAGACGCTCACTATTACATTCCAAGAAAGAAGACGAAGCAATGTGCTGTTTTGTGCAAGTTTCAGTAAAAAAATTAATTAGCGTATACCTCATTATCTAATTATTCTGAAACCGTCAGCTTCAATGCTTGCATAAAAAGAATCAACTATTAGGCCCGAAACGCATGCACACTTGCTTTTTCGGTTGTATTCGTGTCGACCGGAGAAAAAAAATACTCTTGACGTTTGTCTTGGAACGCGGCACGTCGAACGATTGTCTAACATGGTAGTGTCTCCAGCAAAGTGATCATCTGCAGCAATACGCAGGACAATGAAGTTAACTGACCGCTAGTTGTCCCATCAGGAAGCGGACACGAATTTGCACACTGAGTTTTAGGTCATTTGAAGAAACACGTGGCGTGGGACGCGCCTCCGAAGTTCGAGTCCCCAAACGAGGACGCCGTGTCGCAAAGGGTTATAAAAAGAGTCATCGCACCCGATTATTTCTTATTTTTCTAAATGTAACCACTATAGCAGCGCGGTGGTTCGGGCTTTGCGCAGCAAAACCTGGGCGCAGGCGATCAAATCCCGGCCGCTACTCTCACTTAGCGATGGGGGAGGAACGGAAAAATTCTGCCTACTGACTAAGCATCTGTGTCCCATGGCTGCCTCACCGCTCACTCACGCACTCACGAAAAAAAAAAAAAACAGCGTGGCTACGCGAAAATAGAACTGATAACAGCCGAAGAATACGCTGTCTGATTACTTGTACTGATATTCTGCTCTCAAAATATAAGCAAGTAGCCCTGGCTAACAAAGAGCGCGTCACGTTGAAAGAGATAGGTAGAAAATATTTGCGCACAGTGCGAAAATAGACAGGCCATAGATTTAAGGAAGGATGCGTCTTCAACGTAGCGCTGCTGTCGATCGCTGGTGACGTAGCGGAAGTGTCGCGAAGAGGCTCTTGGCCACGCGCTCGCGTGGTCCGCAAACTTTTGTGGTTGATTGTACGTTTAAAAAGAAAGCATCTATGGAATACGCGAAAGCGAAAAGGGAACAGGCGGGCACTCTGTAAAGTTTATTCATGACAGGCTGATTATTGATGGTGCAAGGTTTACACGGAACTCTGAAGCAGATGAGATAGTACGATACAGGCGAAAGTGACGCAATCGCATTGTGAAGCAGCCACGTATTCTTGTCTTGTCGGTAACCAACTGCCGAAGTGTAAAAAATAAGGTCGTTGAACTAGAAGCTTGATAAACAGCGTAGTGCTCATATTGTTATTGGCACTGAATCTTGGCTTGAGCCTACAGTATCTGACGACGAGGTCTTTCCCAGCGATTTCAGCGCATATCGCAAGGACAGATATTCGCATGGTGGTAGTGTTTTTGTGCTCGTAAAGGCATCACTGCAAAGTTGCGCACTTTGCGTTGACCAGAACCCTACAGAATCCGTTTGGTGTCGAATTACACGAAACGATGGCATCAATTTTGTTGTAGGGGCCTTCTATCGCCCCCCTGCTTCTGAACCAAACATTTTAAACCAGCTGCGTAAAATTGCACGAATGTTTCTAATGAGTGCATTATACCAGGTGGTGATTTTAACCTTCCTGATGTCACGTGGAATAAAGATCATTGTGTGTTGAATTCTGATATTGGAGCTCATGGTGAATTAAAAACATTGTCAGATTCTCTTGGATTTTATCAGCATGTTTCTCAGCCAACGAGGGGCCCCAATCTTCTTGACTTTGTTTTGCAATGTACCGGTTTTTTTGTTAAACGTCAGTGTTATTCCTGGTATAAGTGACCATGACGTTGTTGTTGCTAGATTGGCTATTGCTTCTCCGCCCCGAAAATAAGCGAGTCCCATACAATTTACTTTTACCACAAAGCAAACTACACTGAAATTTCAAAACAGTTGGACGACACTATTTATCGTTCGAGTGTTTATCTGATTCCCTAAATACTAATGAGCTATGGTTGATCTTTAAGAATCGTATCTCTCACTCACCAAAAGTTACGTCCCTAGTGTTCGACGCAACAAAGTAAAGCGAAAGGGAAAGCCAAGGATCAATGGCGACCCAATTTGACTAATCCGTCGAGGCAAGAGAGCGCATTCAGAACATTGCAAAAGAAAAACGCTAAACGCTAAAAAGAAAAATCTCTAAACAAATTACCGAATCTGACGGCACTGTATAAAAGTAAATTAGCGGAGTGTAAAGACCGTTATTTTCAAAGCTTAGTCACTGATTTCAAAAATAATATTAAGAAGAAGTTCTGGAAGTTCTTTAAGAGGTGCAGTACGGAGTGTTCTGGCCTTCCAGATTTAAAGCACATTTCGTTCGAGCACATTATTTATACGGCCTTAATTAAACACATTACGTCAATAGGATTTCTAAATACTCAACAGCATGGATTTCGAAAAGGAATGAATGAATAAACTTTTATTTCCCTTTTTAAGAAAGGGGAGGGGCCGGAGGGGAGAGAGGGAGGGCCTGTGTGCCATTCAGAAGGCCTTCAGACACTGTCTCGCATCAGTTATTAATACAGAAACTTGAGTACATTAATATTGATAACTCTGTTAAAAATGGATAATGGACTATTTAACATCACGGAAACAGCAAGTTGTTCTGAGTGGTAAATGTTCTCCGTGTGTTGATGTAACGTCTGGGTTTCCACAGGGTTGCGTACTCGACCACCGATGTTCCTCATTTTTGTAAATCAAGTCTCGGCACCTTGTGCTGCCAGACGTCCGCCTACCAGTCGTGGTAGGCCTCCGCTACCTCCTCAGCCCACCTCAGGACTCGGTCCTGCAGGGTGGGATCGGAGCTGCGTAGGGCAGCCTCCCACAGCTCCTCGCTACTAATTAATGGTTTGAGGTTGCGGGGGGGGGATATTTGATGGGGCATTTCCACATTATATGGGAGACATCTGCTGTCTGGACAGGGCAGAAGCGACACTTGGGTGTCGGGTATGTGTCGGGAAAGAGTGAGTGCAAAGTGCGTGGGGTAAGAAAAGTGCGGGTGGATTTCGAAAAAGGTTTTCTTGTACAACTCAGCTACTCGAATTTTACCACGATATAGCCTCCAGTCGCAATTGTAGAGGACAGATTGATAGTTCATTTTTAGATTTTCAGAAGGCCTTCAGACACTGTCTCGCATCAGTTATTAATACAGAAACTTGAGTACATTAATATTGATAACTCTGTTAAAAATGGATAATGGACTATTTAACATCACGGAAACAGCAAGTTGTTCTGAGTGGTAAATGTTTCCGTGTGTTGATGTAACGTCTGGGTTTCCACAGGGTTGCGTACTCGACCACCGATGTTCCTCATTTTTGTTAATGAAATCAAGCCAACTGTACGTCTGTTCACTGATGATTGTGCACTGTATTGTAATGTGGCCAGTGGGGCGGATTGCGTACAGCTGCAGGAAGATCTCCATCGTATCAAAATGTGGTGCAGTTTAAACAGAATGAATTTGAACATTAATAAATGCGTGCATGTCAGCTTCACAAAAAAGTTCATGAACTGAGGTATCACTACTATCTAGATAATCAAGTTGTTCGCCAGGAATATTCGTACAAGTAATTCGGAATGACTCTATCTGAGGATGGATCATGGTCCGAGCGCATTATGCATTATGCGCAAGGCCGGAGCTTCACCTGGTTTCCTTCGAAGGAATCTCAAGCACGTGGGAAGTCACGTCAAAGAGGCTGCATGCATACAAAGCCTGCATAAGGCCATTACTTGAGTACGCCTGCCCTGTGTGGGATTCTTCCCATTCTGTACGAATTAAAGCGTTGGAACGCATACAGTCTAGTGCTGCAAGGTATGTCCTGGAGTGGTACAATGGGTTTGATAGTGCAACTGAATTAAAAGGAAATCAAGGATGGACTCCTCTAAGCGAACGCCGCAAGAATCTTCGTCTGAAGCTTTTTTTACGCTATATACAATAATGAAACTGGAATCAAGGCCTCGTCATATCTGCTTCCTCAATATTGCTTATGTTGTTCAAAGTTCGGGAGTATGCCCCCAGGACTAACCTTTTTAAGCTTTCTTTCTTTCCGAGGGCCATATCGGAGTGTAATTTGTTACCGGCTGAGGTTGTCAGCCAAAATTCTGTTGATTTATTTTATTCCGTATTATGCCCCTCGCAATAATGGGTGCTGCGAGTTTTGTTTGAATAAAGATAAAAGAATAAACAGAATAGTTCAATCTCAAAACATAAAATCTGCCCAACACGTTTCCTGCAGGCATGACTACACTTGTAAGTTACGAAAGATTTAATGCCGTACAAACTACATGATGCTTCTTTATTTCCGCGAACAGTTTAGGAATTGAATGTATTAACAGCAGACGTATTTTCTTACCTGAAGCCATATTTTCCAAGCCAATCAACGATTTGCGAATGTTAACCGTATTGCATATTGCCACTATTAATGAAAGCTGTCGACATTGTTTCATTACTTTGTGGTTCAAGTTGTGTTTTATTCTATTGGACACAATCGCTAGCTGTAATGTTTCAGCGCAGCAGGGTGCATTGAAATAAATAATAACATTTCGTATAACGCTAATTAGTTCATCTTACATTAGATGAAACAATGCGGCTGAAACAAAGACGAAAAATATAAACGCACCACAGGACAAGGGTTGTCATGTAATGCGTGTTTCCCTTTGTGTCCTTGCTTCACTGCACCGTTTCAGTTGATATATTCAGCTTTAATCAGCAAATTTCGAAAGGAAGGGCACAATCTGCCTTTGCCTTTACGAATTTAATGTGGTACACCTTAGGGCGAGATACGAAGCATTCTTTCACGGGGGCAATCCTCACTATTTGATGACACGCTCTGTAACTTGCGATTTCCATAGTCCGTATACAGCAAGTGATTTTTCTTTTTTTCATGCTCAGAAATATTGTTAGAGCTGCATGATTACCTTCGACGTTTTTATCATCATTTAAGGCTTAACAACAAAGAGACTCAACTTCAATAATCGCTCTGTGGCGTATTATGGGTGTGGGTACGTGTGATTTAATTTCAAGTTTTAGAGTGTTGTTCATGTATTTGACCATTGAGAGACAAAGAAAAATAACATGCGATGGTGGGGACACTCGAAATGAAGCTTTTATTGTCCTTATTTCGGGACTGCCATAAACAGTTAGTATAATTTGCAAATCTGAACGTACATAAAGTAAACTCAGGTAACGAGCGGTTGTTACGTGTGATTAGTCGTTCATTGCTAGCACGCATATGTACCAAGTGATCGGTGCGGTCACTGAAAGACCTGCTGCGGTTTTGAGTGCCTCCTTCATACCTCATTGAAGTACCTCGGTTCGAGTATTTTTGGCAGCAAGCATTCTTAGGCCATAGGCTAAAAACATCTCTGCCTCAGAAACTTAATACATCACTATAATCGTCTGTAGCTTACCGGCGTTCTGCATCGTTTATATAGGTCATGTGTTCGCTAACATCTGCGCAGAAAATACGTAACATGTTCGTTCAAGACGGCGTTTTCGCCAGGAGTAACCGTCAATGCGACTCTGGCGCCGTGGGTGATAGGTGCAGTAGCTTTGATAATGAATCCAACACTGCTTGCCACTGAAGGTATGCTGTCACCCGCTTCGTGTACGGTCTCCATGACAAAGTGCTCTAGCAAGGTCTCTGCAGATGATATGACTTCCGCCGGAGTTTATGACCTCGCGGCTCACCGGAGAGTTTCCGGACGGGTAACAGGAGATGGCTGAGAAGATGGCAAATAAATCAGAGCCTAACGCGGATCGATGCTGTTGGCATTGTGGGCAACGACTGCGCAAACTTGCGCGCGAGTACGTTACAGCAATGTGCCGCCGCTTAGGGAAATGGTGTGTCATAAAGTCAGCATGATCAGCAACACGAGAACAAGGTGAGAACGTGAGCCAACGCTTCGACAAGTGACTTGTCTTTTTCAAGTAAGCATCTATTTAATAAATATCCCGTCAAAGACAACGCTCTAATGAAGCAATCACGTGGAAGCCGCACGAAGACCACAATAATCAATTGGTTGCGCCGCAAGGGTAAAGACTGCATGACCTTCACATAGTGCATAGAGGGTTGTGCGTAGGGCCAGCTCTAAAGGTCGTTGGCTGTGTACAAAAAGTGAACTACGCCCCTTGTTTTGTGATATAGGAAAGACTGGGTTATGCTAGAGCAGTGACTATCCCAGAACCGTTAAAGAGGCTACGAAGAAACTGCCTATACTGTCTTCCTACGTATTACGAAGGTACAGTCAACTGGCCAGCGCGCTGGCAGGATGGTCGGCACGTTAGCCCTGGCATGAGCGTGCCAGAAAAAAGAGGGGAAAAAGATTTAATCAGAAGAAAAGCGAAGAGGCTAGAACGTGCCAGATTGGGCGAGTGTCGCCAGCCGCGGGGCAGTTGCTTACCGTAAACACATGGAGGGAAGTGATTAAAGGAAGGAAGTTTCCCTTCGGAGTGGCAGCAGCAAGCAGCCATGTCTTTTAGGGAGACAACCCGCAGTCGTCTGCCTAGTATTTGTGTTTATATTGAAGGTTTTTCAATTAAACAAGCTTGCTAACAAAACATGAATGGAGTCAAAGCAACTATAATTGTCGCTTCAGTGTCTTGAAAGTTCAGTTTCTGGTGCACAAGAGGGGCCAAAAGTATACACACAGCAGATGACAGCGTCCGTGCCATTGTTGAAGCATCCTTAGGGACAAATAAGCAGACTCTGCAGATAGTTCGGACAGACTCTGCAAATCGACGGCATAAAACTGTTTCTTTAATCAAATAGCCATAGTCATGCCTACGCTGTGTGAGCTGCTTCAAAGAGAAATACTTCTCTTGGCAATATGAAGATCGACATCAAAAGGCCCGCAACTGGATGAGACAGATAATCTTCGAGATAACTGTCTTGGCCACACTGCGATGAGAACTAGCCACTTTTGATCGTATACGGTCATTATGAGATGGTTCCAGCCGGATTTTTTTTACTCGTTAAGATAAATAACAAAGTGTGCACAAGATTTATGACAAAAGGGCCGAGACAACGCCACGAGCCCCAGCAGAACATCTCCACATTTTTCTAGCCCTGATGGGGTCATGCAAATGCGTCTGTTTTACGAGAAAAGCCACATCTGGCGCTGCTATAAACAAGAAACGCAGAGAGATGTCATTATTGAGCGAGTAATTGAAGATCCTCCCGGTGGAGTAAGCCGTTGCTTTTTGCACCTGTTGAACGAAGTCTGCGACAGCTGAGCTTGAACCAAAGCAGTGCATAAGTACAGCGACCTTGTTTCGTAAATTGTGAGTGCGCACCTGAACATTTGAGCCTCTTAAAAGCATGTGCACTACGAATCCACTATTGTAGTCCTACCTGAACTAGGGGACAGCATCGGTGTACACCCATCTCGCTGTTACCTGATCCTGCTTATTTTGTGATTTCCTGTCTGCAGATTGTAGAAGTGATATGAATAGCTGTATCCTTTTTTCCGAAACTTTTTCGACGCGTCAAACGCGCCAATACAAAAGAGCGTTGTACTGCGCATTTCACTGCTGCTATGAATAAAATAATGTAGTTTAATCAGTGGACTTTACCATTCGCATGTGTGTGGCGGCCAAAGGTTGAAGCCACGGCGAAGAACTATCGTTGCGCGGTGAGGTTCTAAAGCACCTGCCAAAACTTCCCGGCGACACGATTCTAATTATTCGCCGCGAGGCAGCATGAGCGGGAGTAATGACAGCAATGAGTCGCCGCTGTTCGGCTGGAAGTTTCTTCTTCTCGCACGTTCCTTTGCCATCTCGGTTTCTGTTGCACTGGATCATGTTTACACGGGCAAGTGACGAAGTTGATCATGGCCTACCCATGTTATGGCTTGGTTTGTCCGTACTGCAGCATGCGTTTAAAGACATTCCTCTAAGGTTCTCAATGATGCTTGCCGCTTCTATCATTTGCCCGTTTTTTACAGTGTTGCTCTAGCTAGGGTGCAGGACGGTTCGAGTGCGTCATATTGTATGTTAAAACTGCTCAGGCTTACAGTGCCCGATTTTGTTGGTCTCATGTGTCCCGGTAAATGCGTCACACCAGCTGTACGCAGTTAATGTTTTTGGATCTATTTTAGGCCTGGCTTCGCAAATGCCGAACTCTTGCTAGCTGCTTCATGCAGAACTGTTGTTGATTTTTAAAGTACAAGGTTTTCGCCTCGCCTTGTTTGTATGGGGCCTAAATCACGCTGTGTTTTATCAGAACGATTACAGGCAAGTCCTTTTTTAGAGCTTCGATCTTTCTTCCAGAGGACACCTTTTATAGTGTGGTTGCTTGAGAAACGCGTTCGAAAAGAGGTAGCTTAGGGCGAGGAATGATGTTTGCTGCTGCATATGGCAGTGTTGCTCAATTCTCGCAGAAAAATTAGCGTAACTTTTGGTGCTGTCTGAACAGACGTACCATGCCTAGTGCTTTGTTTGATTGCTGAGTGCCTTTTAAGCGAAGCTTTATAGGCTCACTTGTGTCGCGGTCGGTGTACGCGTACGCGCTATCATCATCAGCATTGGCTCTAGCGTCGTCGTCGTCTTCCGCAGCTGGCTCGTTGGCGCCCCTCGGGTCGCGCTCGTGCTCGTGCTCGGCACGCGCTCGTGCCACTGCTCCCACCTTCGTCGTCGTCGTCTTCTTCTGCCACAGTTGGCACCGTTGCCACTCATCGTTGACCCGCCGTGGTTGCTTAGTGGCTGTGGTGTTGGGCTGCTAAGCACGAGGTCGCGAGATCGAATCACGCCCAAGCAGCCGCATTCGATGGGGTGAAATGCGAAAACACTCGTGTACTTAGATCAAGGTGCATGTTAAAGAACACCAGGTGGTCCAGATTACTCCGGCTTCCCCCACTACGGCGTTCCTCATAATCAGATCGTGGTTTCGGCACGTAAAACCCCATAATTTAATCTAATTTTTTGCCACTCATCGTTCCAGCGTTCACTTCTTTTCTGTCGTCGTAATGAGGAGGCCGCGTTTACGGGAGTATCATCCATTGCTTAAGAGGGTATGAGCCACTCATTGGCTTATGTCGCAGTGTCACAGTCAGATTTAATTTTGAAGCAATTTAAATTCGTGGAATCGCAAGCGGCAATGGCGGCGAATGCTGCTAACCACGCCGCCGAGCAAACTCAAGACATAGAACGCAAGCGAAAGCGGCGACGTGCAGAGTATCGTACAACGCAACGGAAGGAAAAGTTACCCGAAAGGGAAGGAAAAGTGGTACAAAAGGGAAGGAAAAGTAGTAGGTCAGGTACACACACGACAGTCTACAGGTTCTGTGTAAGTCGTACTTCACGAATTTTCTCATGCATTTACTTTCAGAAGTTAAATGAGTTAAATAACACGCTTACGGTAGGCGGAGGGCCTACAGTGATGAGGATGATTGCTTTGCTAACGGTACCGCCGCCTAGGTCACTAAGACTGACCTTAAACCATAGGCGTATCTACCGGGGGAGGGGGGGGGGCTACAAGGGCGGCGCTTGCACCCCCCCCCTTCCGCAGTCAGAAGGAGGGGGGGGGGCGGGAAAAGTATGTCATTTGCCCCCGCCCCGGCTTTTGAAAACGGCCACTTTCGCTTGCCCTCCAGAAAGTCCATCGAAACTACAGATGAAGATAAATTTTATTTCTTAATAGAATGCCCACATAAGTAATTCTCTTCTTTACTACACATCCATACGGCATAAGTCGTTGGATTATCAAATGGCCTTACTTAAACTTTGTCCAGAGATAGCCTATGTACCCTTGCAGTCTTGGTATCTGATCACCATCGAAAATTTAATCAAACCTCTTACAGGTATAACTGTCGAATTTCATTGGGTAATCATGACTTATCGTAGATATGCTCGTGAAAATGACCATGGTTGAACGTGCAGAGCCATTTCAATACCAATAGAACACTGACTTGATTTTTTAACAGCGGAGCTGTTTAAGGTCGAGGTTAATCTTTACGGAGCGATGGTGTTTGCAGTTTCGAGCGAAGTGGAAGAGTGTGAAATGAGGAGAGGAGGTGCATAGAAAGAGAGACAGACAGAGAGCAGGAGAAATAAATAAATAAATAAACTTTGTTGGTGAGGCGGGATTCGGTGAGCGTTATAATGCGAACGTCATAACCACTAGGCTATCAATCCACGCTTGAAGAACATGAATTTATTGTAACCATATGATTACGTTGTACCGACGATTGTAACACAACTTGCTGTGGGCGAGAGAAAGAGAAAATGTGAGCGAGAGATAAAGAAAGAGGGAGTGACAGGATTTCAACCCGTGCACTCGCGCTCCGGAGGCGAGCGTCATGCCCACTAAGCTATTGACACGTATACATGTTTATCTTTCACCGGTAGCCGCTTTCCACCGGCTAACAATGTTAAACGTTATCGCTCGGCGCAGGACGCGCCTATATCGGAAGTTTCTAGAACGTTATCGATGCTTCTTTTCGTTGCCTGTTTTCACCGACGCTTATGTTATCTGATTTTGTGACCGACACGAATTGTCTAGAACTTTCTGGAAGACACGCGGGCATCAGGGATTAATCTGGAACCTTCGATGACTCAGGTATAAAAGCCGACGCGTCGCGCCACTGATCAGATTTCGACGATCGCCGACTGTATTCGCCGCTTTCGTTGTGCTTCGAGCGTAGCTTGATTTTGTGGGCACAGCTTCGCCCAATAAAGAATAAGTTTCGTCATACACAGTTTTACGACTGTTTACTTCAGCGTCACTACTACGTGACATCTGGTGGAGGTGCTTTTGTGTCCATGCAGCGGACGTCCCCGCAAAGTCGCGACCCAAGCCCGAAACCGGAGGACGAGACCAACGTCGCCAAGGACCAGCGAGCTAGCCGTAGGCAGCAAGGACTTTTGCCAGAATACGGAGTTCTTCCCGAGAAGACCACAGCGATCAAGGCCAAGTCAACGACCCCAATGGTAGCCCCAGCGTCCCCCATCCTGCTGCAGCAACCTCGGGAGCCACCGACCTTCCGTGGATCATCAGCTGAAGACCCTGAAACATGGCTGGAGACGTACGAGAGGACCGGGACATTCAACAAATGGAGCGACGATGAGAAGCTGTGCCATGTCTATTTTTCTTTGGATGACGCTGCTCGGACATGGTTTGAGAACAGAGAGACCACCTGGTGACTTGGGACCTATTTCGCGAGAACTTCGTGAGGACCTTCACGAGTGTCGTACGAAAAGAAAGGGCTGAAGTTCTCCTGGAAACCAGAGTTCAATTGCCAAACGAGAGCATCGCGATCTTCACGGAGGAGATAACTCGCCTCTTCCGCCACGCCGACCCGGTATGTCTGAAGAAAACAAAGTTAGGTTCTTGATGCGGGGCGTCAAAGCATCTATTCACCAGATTGATGCGCAACCCGCCCAAGACTGTGGCAGAATTTGTTTCGGAGGCGACAACGATCGAGAAGACGCTTGAAATGCGAGCCAGGCAATACAACCGCCGTGCGCTGACAAACTACGCCGAAGCTCAAGCTCTAGGCGCCGACGACCTGCACGAGACGATCAGAGCGGTTGTACGGGAAGAACTACCGAAATTATTCCCAAGATCGCAGCCTCAGGTGACTTCAATCGCTGACATAGGTTCAGCGATCACTGGAAGTGCCAGAAGTTCCGGCATCGCCTCAACCGCAGCCGCAAGCGATGACCTACGCCGCCGTCACCCGTCGTCAAGGCCCCCTCCGCGCTCGCCCCAGGGTTCCGTGCTCGCCCCAGCCCGTACCGAGTTTCGGCGCGCGAACGTAAAGCCATAAGGCAACAAGTCGACGAAATGCTACGCGACGACATCATCCAGCCGTCCAAGAGTCCGTGGGCGTCCCCGTGGTGCTAGTGAAGAAGAAGGATGGAACCCTACGTTTCTGCGTCGATTATCGTCGCCTCAACAAGATCACAAAGAAGGGCGTATACCCCCTCCCACGGATTGACGACGCCTTGGATCAACTCTACAACGCAAAGTATTTTTCGTCGATGGACCTCAGAACCGGCTACTGGCAAATCGAAGTCGACGAGAGGGACCGGGAGAAGACTGCGTTTATAACACCAGACGGACTGTTCGAGTTCAAGGTCATGCCGTTTGGTCTTTGCTCGGCACCTGCGACTTTCCAACGCGTCATAGTAGAGTACTGGCAGGCTTGAAGTGGCAGACTGGCCTCGTCTAATTGGACGACGTCGTTGTGTTTGCCTAAAGCTTCGAAGAACACCTGCGGCGCCTTGAAACAGTTCTTCAAGCAATCAAAACCTCCGGACTCACGTTAAAGCCAAAAGTGCCGCTTCGCATATGAGGAGTTCTTGTTCTTGGGCCACGTCATCAACAAGTCTGGAGTGCGCCCCGACCCTCAGAAAACTGCAGCCATCTCCAACTTTCCTCCGCCCGCCGACAAGAAGGCAGTGCGTAGATTTCTTGGACTGTGCGCCTATTACAGGCGCTTCGTCAAGGACTTTTCGCGGATCGCTGAGCCACTGACGTATCTGACGAAGGCCGACGTCTAGTTCAAGTGGGAGACGCCGCAAGTCGAAGCATTCGAAGAACTGAAGCGACGCCTGTAATCGCCGCCAATACTTGCGCATTTCGACGAAAACGCCGATACCGAAGTCCACACCGACGCAAGCAGCGTAGGACTCGGCGCCGTGCTTGTGCAGAGGACTGGCGGACTAGAAAGGGTTGTAAGTTGCGCTAGCCGATCGCTATCGAAGGCGGAAGCAAATTATTCCACAACAGAAAAGGAGTGCCTCGCCATCATCTGGGCTACATCAAAGTTTCGCCCCTACCGCTATGGCAGGCCCTTTAAAGTTGTGAGCGACCACCACGCCTTGTGTTGGCTAGCTAACTTGAAGGATCCTTCAGGTCACCTCGCACGATGGAGTCTAAGACTTCAAGCATTCGACATCACCGTCGTTTACAAGTCCGGGCGAAAGCACTCTGACGCCGACTGCTTGTCTCGCGCCATCGTCGAACCGCCGCCACAGGACGACCAGGATGACGACACTTTCTTGGGACCCATCAGTGCCGACGAATTCGCCGAACAACAGCGACCCGACCCGCAACTAAGGAGCCTTGTAGACTACCTGGAAGGCAAGACCGTCATTGTGCCGAAGGAGTTCAGGCGAGGATTGGCGTCGTTTTTCTTGCAAAACGACATTCTCCTAAAGAAGAACTTCTCGCCTCTCCGAGCCAACTACCTCCTCGTGGTACCCGCAGCATTGCGCCCGGAGGTTCTGCAAGCTCTCCATGACGACCCAACGGCTGGACACCTCGGTTTTTCCCGCACGCTCGCGAGGATACAAGAAAAATACTACTGGCCTCGCCTCTCTGCCGACGTCGCCCATTACGTAAGGACATGCCGAGACTGTCAGCGACGCAAAACCCGCCGACAAGGCCAGCCGGACTTCTACAGCCGATCGAGCCACCTCGCCGACCGTTCCAGCAGATCGGGTGGACTTACTGGGGCCTTTTCCGACGTCGTCGTCCGGCAATAAATGGATCGTCGTAGCTACGGACTACCTCACCCGCTACGCCGAAACAAAAAGCCTTGCCCAAAGGCAGTGCCGCTGAGGTAGCCCGATTCTTCGTTGAGAACATCTCCTGCGTCACGGTGCCCCAGAAGTCCTCATCACCGACAGAGGTACGGCCTTCACGGCTGAACTAACTCAAGCCATCCTGCGCTACAGCCAGACAAGCCATCGCCGGACCACCGCCTACCACCCGCAGACGAATGGCCTCACCGAGCGCCTAAATAAGACCATCGCCGACATGCTGGCAATGTACGTCGACGGCGAACACAAGACGTGGGATGCCATCCTTCCGTACGTGACCTTCGCATACACACACGGCTTCGCACACGGCCATGCAAGAAACCACGCACATGGCGCCGTTCAACCTGGTCTACGGAAGGAAACCGGCAACGACGCTTGACGCCATGCTACCGGATGTCTCCGACGAAGAAAATCTCGACGTTGCCACCTATTTGCAGCATGCCGAAGGAGGTCGACAGCTCGCCCGCTTGCGCATCAAGAACCAGCAGAGAACCGACAGCCGACACTACAATCTTCGACGACGCTACGTCGAGTACCAGCCCGGAGACCATGTTTGGGTCTGGACTCCGATACGCCGACGAGGACTTAGCGAGAAACTCTTACGTCGCTATTTCGGACCATATAAGATCATCCGACGTATTGGCGCACTGGACTATGAGGTCGTGCCGGACGGTATTTCGCAATCACAGCGGCGCCGCGCATGACCTGAAGTCATCCAAGTGGTGCGTCTTAAGCATTTCTACGATCGCTGAGGAACTTAGGTCCTTGGTTGCTTTGATATTTTGTCCCTTTCTGGACGCGTGGTTTTGTTTTCGCTTTCGGGTTTGTAGCATCGGGACGATGCTTTTTGAGGGAGGGTATTGACACGTATCATGTTTATCTTTCACCGGTGGCCGCTTTCCACCGGCTAACAAAGGTTAAACGTTATCGCTCGGCGCAGGACGCACCTGCATCGGAAGCTTCTCGAACGTTACGATGCTTCTATCCTTCGTCTGTGGTCACCGAGGCTCATGTAATCTGATTGTATGAGCGACACGAATTGTCTAGAACTTTCTGGAAGACACGCGGGCATCAGGGATTAATCTGGAACCTTCGATGACTCAGGTATAAAAGCCGACGCGTCGCGCCGCTGATCAGATTTCGACGATCGCCGACTGTGTTCGCCGCTTTCGTTGTGCTTCGAGCGTAGCTTGCTTTTGTGGGCACAGGTTCGCCCAATAAAGAATAAGTTTCGTCATACACAGTTTTACGACTGTTTACTTCAGCGTCACTACTACGTGACACTATACACCCACGCTTGCAAAGTTCTGCTGTTTCATCATACTTCACAAGCGTGGATCTGGCTTAATTTTTTCTAAAGGCATGTGTGACTTCTGAATTTGACGATTTAATTTTCAGGCTGTTTCTAAATAAGAGATGCAGCTATACTTGTTTCCCGGCTGGAACAAAAACAACAGATATTTCGTGTTTTGAAAAAATGAGGTGACGTGTACCGAAAATTTGCACTGTGCAGGTTGCTTGTGTGCTCTGAAAACCTTTACTGAATAGTCGCTTTCTCCTATTTTTATGTGTTATACACGGCATTTAGTTGTTCTGCCCGATATCCTAGGTAAAATATGTGAGGCACGGTGTTTATATATTATAAACACCGATCCTTGTTAGTTGTGTTACCATGCATGTCCATGCACTATATAAACTGCATAAGTGACTGTTTTGCGCTAGCTGCTTTGCGCTGTTGCTTTCACTGTCAGCAGATGTTGAGGTAAACCTTGGACCTATTATGGATTCAATGTTTCAGGAACTATTAGAAACGCAAAAAAAAACAATCTGTCTAAAATTTCGCAAATGCAACAAAAACAGGCCTCATCTGAGTACACTATATTCAAGTATACAGAACAGATTATTAACCATTGAGAAGAAATTCGAGGGCTAGATAAAGTGGATGGCAGACTGCAAAAACTTGAGAATGCAATTGATATGAGCGATATTGAAGTGAGCGCTCTATGTAGACAGGTGACGACTTAGAAAACCGCTGGTGACGAAATAACATTGTATTAGAGAAGTAAAGAAGAGACCCCGAGAATGATGACTACTTGCTGAGAAAAATAAATGATGACATTTGGGTCCATTAACAAGAAACTGAATTCTATAGAAAGGATACATAGACTGGGAAAGAAATGTCCTGGCAAAGATCGTCCTATAATTATTAGAGTTTGAGATTACAGGGACAAAGTAAAACGATTGAAGAATGTTTTTCAAGCTAAAGGGCACTCACAATAACATTAGTGAGGACTGCTCTAAACGAGTTACTGAGACACGGCGAAACTTGTGAATTCAACTCTAGAAGAAGAAAGGAGTGAAGGTAAGACTGGTTTATGACATAGTGCTGATGAACAATACACTGTACGCGTGGAATGAAAATTCCAAGGAAAAGGTCAGGTGCAAAGCATTTGCTAAGCCCAACCACCAATGACCTGCAAGACCCAACGTGTGACTTAAGATCATAAACTTAAATGCTGGAAGCGTGTTGAATAAAAGCCATTTAATTGAAAGTTTAACTCTGGAACATAATCCTGACATATTGGCAATCACCGAGACATGGTTTCACATGATGTGGAAAGTTACACTGCAGGTTACGTCTTAATAAGGAAATATGACACGTATACATGTTTATCTTTCACCGGGGTCCCATAGAGAAAGGAATCAACAAGAGGGGACACTCCCATAGGGCCCAGCGGCCGAATGACTGCAGCGTGCCAAGCGGTCGGTGTCGATCAACTTACATCACTTCCGTTTCGGTTTTGGGCGCGCGTATTTTGAACGCAAGTAGCACGCGGCTGCGCCCCCCCCCCCTTTTCCTTTTTTTTTTTGCTCTTCGGCAGAAGCAGTTTATTATTTAGTAAATGATTGCGAACGATCTCGTAAAGTCCCATCGAATCTGTGCCAGTGCAATTTCAAAAAGTAGACGCAAGCCTTTTGTTCAATGAGGAGAATTATTTGCTCTATAAAAGCTCGTTCCGCGCTTTTTGTGCGTTCTCCAACGTGTGACACCAGCAGATAAGGCACGTAGTTCCTGTATGAAGCTCCACCGGACGGCACCAGCTGAAAAATAAGTAAATACAAGCAGGTTACATTTGCAAGCAAGTAACAGCATGTTACAAGCATGAGTCATTTTGGTATTTAGACATAGGATACTGCGTGTAGAGGCGAACGTGCGAAAGCGGGTGAATGGGCGGCCTTACAAAAAGCAATTCGCTTTTACATACAGGCGAAAATACCCGACTCATCCCAAACATATATGAAAACATCTGATTTCCAGCGTTCCCCCATTTTTTGGAATTATTTCCTGCACTTTGGCAGCACAATTACACAAGCGACTTCGCGTTTCCAAAACTTGGCCTCGGGCGACGAGACGGTACGCTACATACATAGAGACGGACGCAAACAGGCACTCAAGACAAATGCGTGGGTCAATGCCTTTTTCAGTCCTTTAGAAACGGAATTTCGAATTACAGTTCTGGATATGTTCCTCGGCGTTATCTTTCGCGCGTTCTGCCGGCGCAGCAGAACCACCCCGTTTATCATCATGGCAAGGCCATAGCGTTTTCAACAGGCGTGAGTACCGAAAGAAGGTATAGTTGTTGCGGAGCCACAAAAAACGTCACAGACTTGTCCCTCTAAGATTCATTACACGCCAAACTAACTTTATCACCACGGCCGAGCTGCTTATCGCTAACTGCGTCACAGCGCGCTGTGCGGCCAGCGTGCCTCAAAAGTACCCCAGAAAGTAACGAAATTACTTTTCAGTAATGCCTGGCGTCAGAAAAAGCGGCACAAACATCTCCTAGCAAGATGAACTAGACTACACCACGGCTGAGTTCTCGCTAACTGCGACACGGCGCCCTGTGCGGCCAGTGTGGCTCAAAAACCGAAATAAGTTACAATAGTCCCATAGGATGCGTCGGAAACATGTCTCAGCACGATTCATTAACTCAAATTAACTGCGCTAGGATGGCCGAGCTGTTTTTCGCTAACTGCGTCTTAAGTGTCGGTCCCGTGCCGTAAGCCTAATTGCGTCGTAGACTGTGAAACAAGATTTCTCACCTTGCCGTAGTCCAATAGTGCAGTGGTGTCTTGTCCCAGTGCAGAAGGAACGCAAGAATATGCCGAGAGCCCAATAAACCAGGTTACACTTAAAAAAAAAAAAGGAGACAGACGGGTCGCCGCGTGCGAGCGCTCAAACGCGCGCGCAGCCATCCTCGCTGGCTTCGGGGAGTGTCTGGCGGATGACGCATGTAACTGGCGCGTCACTGACCTGTGGCTAGGTAAGGCAAGGAAAATAAGTCGCAAAGCTTAAGTTCATTTATACGCAAAACGTTTTAGTTTTCGCGGGAAAGAATTAAAAAAAATAAATGCCTGTTAACTTAAGTTCACTTTCTTTTTTTTTTCGATGCTCGCGGCAGCTAACGTTCGGTGTCAAAAGTATAGCGTGACGTATGGTGACGTGTTTCCTGTTGCCAGTTTTTGCCGAGTGTCCCCTCTTGTTGAATTTCTTTCTCTATGGGTGGCCGCTTTCCACCGCCTAACAAGTGTTAAACGTCATCGCTCGGCGCAGGACGCACCTGCATCGGAAGCTTCTCGACCGTTATCGATGCTTCTATCCTTCGTCTGTGGTCACCGAGGCTCATGTAATCTGATTGTATGAGCGACGCGAATTGTCTAGAACTTTCTGGAAGACACACGGGCATCAGGGATTAATCTGGAACCTTCGATGACTCAGGTATAAAAGCCGACGCGTTTCGCCGCTGATCAGATTTCGACGACCACCGACTGTGTTCGCCGCTTTCGTTGTGCTTCGAGTGTAGCTTGCTTTTGTGGGCACAGGTTCGCCCAATAAACAACCAGTTTCGTCATACACAGTTTTACTACTGCTTACTTCAGCGTCACTACTACGTGACATCTGGTGGAGGTGCGGGGTAGTTCATGCAGCGAACGCCCCGCAAAGCCGCGATCCAAGCCCGAAACCGGAGGACAGCGCCAACGTAGCCAAGGACCAGCGAGCTAGCCGTAGGCAGCAAGGACTTTTTCCGGAGTACGGACTTCTTCCCGAGAAGACCACAGCGACCAAGAGGACAAAAGTCACGACCTCGTCAGCAGCTACCATGGCAGCCCCTGCGCCAACATCTGCAATCGTGATGCAACAACCCAGGGAGCCACCGACTTTCCTCGGTTCGCCATGTGAAGACCCCGAAAGCTGGCTGGAGGCATACGACCGGGTCGCTACGTTCAACAAGTGGGACTGCGACGACAAGCTGCGTCATATTTACTTCTCGCTTGAAGACGGCGCCAGAACCTGGTTCGAGAATAGGGAGCGTGCACTAACAACCTGGGACCTCTTCCGAGCCGCATTCCTGGACACCTTCACTAGCGTCGTCCGTAAAGAAAGAGCTGCAGCCTTGCTGGAAAACCGTGTACAGCTTCCGAATGAGAGCATCGGTATGTACACTGAAGAAATGACTCGATTATTCCGGCACGCCAACCCCGCTATGCCAGAAGACAAGAAAGTTCGCCTGTCCATGCGGGGAGTAAAGCAGGAGCTATTCGCCGGACTTGTGCGGAATCCACCAACGACAGTAAGACTTTCTCTCGGAGGCTACGACGATCGAGAAAGCACTGGACATGCGCAACCGGCAATACAAACGCCGTTCGACGCCACAGTACGCCGAAGTCCAAGGGCTCTCCCACGACCTACGAGACACCATCAGAGCGATAGTACGCGAAGAGCTGCAGAAGTTGCTACCATCGTCGCAGCCTCAAGTCGCTTCCATCGCCGATATCGTGCGGGAGGAAATCCAGCAATCGCTAGGACTTCCCGAATCACCGCAACCCCAGCCGGAAGCGATGACCTACGCCGCCGTCGCCCGTCGTCAAGGCCCCCCTCCGCGCTCGCGCCAGGGCCCCGTAACGCCGCAGTTCCGTCGTCCACCGCCGCCGCCGCCAGCACGCCCACCCGTCGCCCAGCACAGCTAGCAGAGGGAGACGGACATTTGGCGTGCCCCCGACCACCGCCCGCTCTATCACTGCGGGAAAGCCGGCCATGTCTACCGCCGATGCCCATACCGCGAGATGGGCCTACGAGGGTTCGCCGTCAACGCGCGACGTCCACAGGTTGGCGAGCGACCACGCGACATCGCTGACTACCTCACCGGAGCCCAGTGGCAACCACGACGACCGTCACGCTCGCCGTCACCAGGACGTTACCTGTCGCCGCAGCGCCGACCATACACTGGCCCAGCCCGGGGCCGGTCCGTGAGCCCCTATCCGGGAGACTAAAGGCAGCAACCGATGGAGGTGCGGTTGCTGTACGACGCAATTCCGAAGATCCTGCGCCGCCGACGAGGAAGATTCGCAAATCTTCACGACGAGATATCAGTACCCCGCACCTCCACCACCGGCGCCGCTGTGATTGCGAAATGCCGTCTGGCACGACCTGAAGTCATCCATGTGGTGCGTCTTAAGCCTTTCTACGCCCGCTGACGACGTTAGGTACTTTGTTACTTTGTTATTGTTTTTTTTGTCTATTACGCGTGCTTTTGTTTTCGCTTTCGTGTTTGTAGCATCGGGACGATGCTTTTTAAGGGGAGGGTATTGACACGTATACATGTTTATCTTTCACCGGTGGCCGCTTTCCACCGGCTAACAAGTGTTAAACGTTATCGCTCGGCGCAGGACGCACCTGCATCGGAAGCTTCTCGAACGTTATCGATGCTTCTATCCTTCGTCTGTGGTCACCGAGGCTCATGTAATCTGATTGTATGAGCGACACGAATTGTCTAGAACTTTCTGGAAGACACGTGGGCATCAGGAATTAATCTGGAACCTTCGATGACCTAGGGTATAAAAGCCGACGCGTTTCGCCGCTGATCAGATTTCGACAACCGCCGACTGTGTTCGCCGCTTTCGTTGTGCTTCGAGTGTAGCTTGCTTTTGTGGGCACAGGTTCGCCCAATAAACAACCAGTTTCGTCATACACAGTTTTACTACTGTTTACTTCAGCGTCACTACTACGTGACAATATCGAGACGGGAGAGGAGGCGGGGTAGCACTTATGATTAAACGAGACATAGGGCTTCAAATTTTACCAGGTCCCGATGCTATTGATGCCGTATGGGTTAAGATTTGATTAAATGATCTCCATGTGTACAATGAAGTTATGTACAGACCCCCTGCTCCCCTGTTACGACTCTGACCGACTTAAGATGTTTTATGGATTCTAATATGCGGCAAAACGACAAAATAATTTTGCTAGGCAATTTGAACTTATCAGGTATTCAATGGGATTCGCAGGAAATTACAGGAGCCGAAGTAGCACATTGTGAACATCTTTTGAACCTTGGCTTTTGTTTTAACTTATGCCAAATTGTGTCAGACTATACACGTGTTTTTGAGGCCTCATTAACCAGCGGTTGCTTTCCAAATGCTTGGAAGGACGCTAAGATTATAGCTATACACAAGGGTGGTAGTACTAACGACTGCAAAAATTCCCCATGCAGTTTTACTTACAAGTACTTGTTCCAATTAAGCTTCTCAAGCATATTGTCTCCAAACATCTTTTCGCATATTTAGATGTTCACAACATAATATACCCACAGCAACATGGATTTCGAAAAGGCCTATCCACGATTACTCAGCTCGTTGAGCTTGTTCATGATCTCGCCTCTGAAATAAATTCCCAGGGTCAGGTTGATATATTATTTTTAGATTTCTTGAAAGTGTTCGATAAGGTGTCCCATGATAAACTGTTGTTAAAAATAAATGCTATCTTTAAAAACCCAAACATAATGCAATGGTTTTTCTCCTATTTCTGCAATCGCACACACTACGTTCAAGACAACACTAAAAAAAAAATCAACATTTACTAACGTTATTACTGGAGTTCCGCAAGGTAGTCTTGGGCCCACTACTGTTTTGTTTTTATCAACGATTTACCTAAAGATAATATGGTCCCCATAAGGTTTTTTGCAAATGATTGCGCAATTTATAATCCAGTTAAATCTCCTTCTGATCAATCAGAAGTAAATCGAAACCTCCAGAAAATACATAACTGGTGCATTATTTGGCAGATGGATCTAAACTCGTCAAAATCCGTTGCAATGAGCGTTTCCAGGAAAAAAAAAGCATCCGAGAATGGACGCACTCCATAGGTGATCAAGAGCTTGCCAGAGTTGAACAACATAAATACTTATGTCTATGGATAACTTCAGATCTGCGATGGAATTTACATATCGACTCCATTTGTGCTAAGGCCAACAAAGCGCTGTGGAGACTTCGGAGAAATCTGCAAATGCCAGCACAGAAATCAAATGTTTGGTTTACAAGGCACTCGTAGGGCCACTCATGGAGTACGAAAAGGTGGTCTAGGATCCGTATACAAAAAGCAATTGCAGTAGCCTAGATGAATACAAAGACGGGCTTCACGTTTCATACTTAACAAATACCAGCGTTTACGCTCGCCAACTCAGCTTTGTAATCTAGCCCACCTTCAACCACTAGAACAAAGGACAGAGTAAAAGGCTTAAATTGCTCTTTCAAATAATAAAGACCAAGCAAAAATTGGTAGATAAAAGTACATAGAAATAGAATCTGGGGAAACATCCAGGCACCGGCATAACATGTACATTCCTCCTCCGAGACACCACAACGATTGTTTTAAGCACAGTTTTTTCCGCGGGCGATCGATGCGGTGAACAGGCTGCCGAATTCCACTGTTTCATCTGAATGTGTACCTTTTTCGTAAAAAAACTAAATGACTTAGTTTTTAAGGATGTATTTTATTTTATGCTTGTTTGCTGTGTTTCATGGCTTTGGCTATCCTTTTTCAGTCATTGTTATATGTTTATAGATGTTTGTATAAGGAGAGCTTATTTTTGAGTATGCATGTTCCTGTTTTTTTCCACCGCTGTTATAGTCCAAATGAGGCTGACACTACAATAAAATGAAAATATAATGAAATTCGAAGTGGGAAGCAGTGTTATGAATTACGAGCGATATATGTTTATTCTGTGCAGGTTCATTACAGCCTTTGTAGAAAGTTTCTAATTGAAGCCTTCCACGATGCCATGCTGCCGATAATCGAAATGTTACTCAGATTCCCAGAACAACGCCACGAGAAACGGTTTAAATTTCGCGAAAATAGAGAGAATTTTAAATGAAACTTTCACTTTTGCAAGTGTTGCAGATAATTACTGAGCCCCCGTTTTCCCATGCGTTTTCATGCATCATACGAGATTCGTAGTTTTTTTCTCCGGTGTCTTCGGTGAACTCAGCAAGACATTTTGTTTATATTTGGGGAAAATTAGGGACATGGTATGGCCAATGTGTAGGCAATGTTCCAAATGGGTGGGTTAAATGTGCCTTCTCCAGTAGAATACGTATGCTAGTGGACCCTAGCGTTACTAGTTACGAATGGTGTAAAACTTAGACCTCGGCAGGGGCATAATTACAGCTACAAGTGAGGTCAGATTTTACGAACATAAGAGGAACAATACGTCAATTTTACGTGCGATGGTAAATGCGTTTTAATCAAATACAGCATCACAAAAAAAAATGTAAGCAAGTGTACGAAAGTATCACGCTGCGGCTCTTAGCTGGGTTTCCCAATATCCCAAGAGAACCCCGCGATTCAGTTATTTTATACTTTTAAGGAATAGGCAGCATGTTAAGGGCAAGGGTTTTGTAGTTTTCACGTTTCTAGCTTATTTAGGAGATTTACGAATAATTATTTAACCCTCACATTTTTACTTTTTGATGCGGGATATATTAGTTTCGCCTGGTGTGGACCTCGCGGAACTAAAGGAGGCAGCTTTATTATTTTAGGTGACTGCAAGGACAATTAAAGGGTGATGGGTACGTGAAGTTCAAAATATACAGATAATTGGGGCTTTCGCCAAAAATTACGTGCGCACGCACTCTAGAATGTTTTGAGCGTGTCTGACGAGCGGGGAAGAATTGAGCTCGCTGCCCCGGCAGAACTATAGAAGCCACCAAGGCCAAATTAGGCGAAAATTGGTGCTACGCTATTGAAAATCTGTGCGAAGGTAAATGCAGTGGGATCAAACAAGGCCTTTGTAAAACAAGAAAGTCTTATTCAAGTGTTAGAGCGTGTGATACGGTCGCTATCAGCTATGTTTCCCAATGTCCCGACATAGCTGTACGGTAGAACAGGTTTATATTTTGTTGACGGGAGGGGGGGGGGGGGGGGGGGTAACTTCAATGTGCGGCTAAATCTTTACGTTCCTGGTCCAGTTAAAAGCGTTGCAAATAATTTCCGAGCCGTCGTTTTTTACAGCTTTATGGTTAAGGGTTCTGTGAAATTTTCATTTGTGCGAGCAAAACTATCATCATCAGCCATCGCTCATACTCCCCTCAGCAAGCAAAAAATGCAATGACTCATCACTCTCATTTCCCGGGGGAGCAGTAGGGGCCGTAGTAGGGACCGTAGTGGAGACTAGGCCTGGTCTCCTGGAGCAGTAGCTTCGCTCGTGCCAGCCTTTTCGTATGCTCCTTCTCTCTGCACGCGCATATTCCTTCTTCCTAGTTTCATTCCGCGGGAAAGAATTTGTTTACCGGGATTTCGTCCTATCAGATAATTTAGCGCGCGAAAATGAAACAAGAATACCGGCAAACGGAGGCCTCAGGAGAGCAAGGGAGGGAGGGAGGTCACCATGGTAAATGTTATGGCGCAATAACATGTGTGTTGATGAATTACTGCCTTTTTCAAAACTTCCAGCAAGAAGTGTTCTAAAGCATTACATGCGGGCAAGTTTTAAAAGATAACAGCCATATATATATGGACAACTTCCAAAAGTATGCGATGTAATTACACGAAACTGCAACCTTTATTGCAACTATTCAAAGGAAACAGCTTCGTGGAAACCGGGTAGTAATTCTCCAAGATCGCACACATATGCTTTCGTGTTTTTCTTGTGAATATTGCAACTAATAATTTGATTGTACATCGTGGCATATAACCTCGACAATACTATTACCTGAAGTAGCCATACATTTATGCTGTAGACACCAAGAACAATTCCTTGTTTAATTATTAAAATTGTTTGTAGCAAATGTGCATTTTTGATGTGCGCTGCTCCACTGCTACTGGGCGGGATCAGGCACCTTTGTGAGGCACCATTGCTTCTTGTCCCTGTATCATGTGGAGATTTTCTATAGTTGCGAGAAATAAATATACATTCAAATAAATCTTCGGCTCCCCGTGGTACACGATGTGATATATATTATTATATATCGAGAGAGAGAGAGAGAGAGAGAGAGAGAGAGAGAGAGAGGTCAGATCCTTTGCGGTCTGCCCCCCCCCCTCCCCTCCCCCCCTCTCGCGAAATAGTTGGTACGCCACTGCCTCTAACGGCAGCTGAAAAAGGGCTTTGTCAGTTTCCGCATGGCAGATTTATGTTTTCTCGTATATTCGAGTATCCATCCGAAGCTATATTGTCTGCAGGTTCTGTGCAAGTCGTACTTTACGCACCCTCGGACGCTATTTATTTTCACGCATTCATTTAGGCCCTGCGCCATAATGCGCTTGGCGCCGGGCCTAGAAAAATGCCAATGTATGCTGCATTTCCGCACATGCATGTGATGCACGGCGCTTGTTGTGCTTGTCTGACGTCGGCAAAATTTTCGGCGTACATCCACTTTCGAATAGAATGAAGGCGGATATTTTTAATTAAGTAATATGGTTTTCAAACATTTTTTTTTCACCTGAGAAAGGCAACTTTCGTTATTCACTAATGATCTGTGTCATGCTAGTGACAAACCCCAACCGCAGGGTCTATTATTATGGAATTTGAAAAAGCCTTCGAGTTTGTGTCGCATCATCTGCTGTTTTTAAACTTTATAAACTTGAAATAGACCACACTGGACTGGTTAAAATGCTTCCTAACAAATGTATCACAGTATGTTTACGCTAACGGGAATGATTATTTTACCATCTGAGTTACCTAAGGCGTACCTCACCGTTATTTGTAAGGGCTGCTAATATTTAGTAAACTTGTTCAATAATGACCTCCCTGTCAGCATAACATCGTGTAGCAAAATTTTTCGCTGAGACCTGTCATGTATCGCGTAATTACTTGTTTTATATTCCCAGTATATATATATATATATATATATATACATATATATACATAAAGAGTACTCATGAATAGTTTTTCCTCGCTTGTTGCATCTCATTAGGTGTGTGTCTTTCTGTCTCCTTGTCTTCCCTGCTGTGCTCGTGTTGCCATGAATTACGAACTTGCCCAAGCCCTTGGCAGTGATTCAATTCATTGTATCGAATAGTGAATTTAAGTGTCTGACATGTATTTGTTTTAACTAAAAATTATAAAGTGCCAGTACCTTGGCAAGCATTAAACAACAATATTTTTTTATTGAATTTAAACTGCGGGTGTCAGACTGCCAGAGAATTTTCATGAAAACAGCCAGGGAAAGCTTGGGAAAATAAGGGAAATTGAAAATGTCAACATAGGTATACTGTCTTGTTATTTGCCACAATGTTTCCAGGAATCGCTATCTTAAACATTTTGAAGCATTTCACCTCACACAAAAAATTGAGAAATTGGTACCATTTTCTGAAAAAAAATAAAAGTGAAGCATTCTGACATGGCATTTCTTACACAATTCTTTGCATTAACTAAGTGTCCTGAACCTCGAAACCCTATAAACAATAGTTATGTCTTAGAGCGCCTTGAATTATTTACTGTAATAGCATCCATTCTAATTATAGTTTCAGTTTTTTTCCCAGGAGGTGCATATGTGTCGTGCCGAACGCAGAAAGTGTTCACGTGGTAAACCTAACATGCAACCGTGTCAGCATGCCCAAGACATGATTACCTATATGAAACTAAGTGACCTATCAACACAATCAATCCATCTGCCTTATATTGAAGTTATGGCCAACGATGTATCAGTTAAGTATGAGAAAGACATTTAAATGGTATTAAGGAAAATAACAATCTTTGGCATGATACTGTCAATACTGCAGTCACTCATCTGAGCATATCTTCTGCGCGGGTATATTTAATTACCAGCCAAAATGTAGACAGTCCAACTGGGTAACCTATTTCAGCAATAGAGATCATTTGGGATGATTAAGTGCATTATGTGTCATATGGACTTGTCATAAAAGGTAACACACTTTTGCTGGCACCAGCAGCTTATTACGGATTAATTGTTCATCATACCGTAGAGAGAAACATTGTATAATGGTTCTGATTTGTATTGACTAGGAGCTATTAGTCATAGTTAAATCACATTAAGGATTGACTTAAGCGGTTTGAATGAATATATTAAGCTGCTCAATGAACGTACAAAGAATACACATTTGTTATTTTTGCCTCACATTGTTACACATACTTATTTGCAGCATACACCTGCAGCACCTTCGGAACGACTGACACGAAGGTCAAGGCCAGCCTGGCAACCATGCTTACCAAGGGGAAGTGGCTGTAAATATAAATAGTCTCTTTTGATGATAGCATAAGACATGCATTTTAATAAATTAATGTATTATATCGGTCAATAAAAACAGTTCATTCAATATTGATGCACTTGTTTTCTTGTTCGCACTGCATGATTCAGCACTAGTGGAATTGCTTGAAATATTTGTTTCTGCAACATATGAGAGCACAGATGGCTCAGGAGCATTATCAATGTATTAACATAAATGCATAAATGGAGATGGGAAGCAACAGGTCCACATGCATAATATCACTTCAAAATGTTGTTGCCACCATATGTAAACAAAAATTTAAACTAACATTTGATAGTATATTTAGTTCAAGCGGATGCATTGTATGTTGCTGTAATATTTAAATGTCCATGCGCACAAATGCCGATGCAGTCTTACACAAGAATCACGGCTACACGCATTTTAGATTTTCGACTTCTTCCATCTGCATGCATGCTTTTCTATGTACAGTTCCCTATATATGTTCCCATATGCATACTGGATGCAATAAAACTTCCAATAGACTGCTTAGGCAACCCCCAGCATGAGCATTATTATAAGCAGAATAACATTGCCTGCCGAAACACAGTTGGCAAAATGTGGTCTAATGGCTAGTATATAGGGTGTCCCAGCTATTTTAGCAAAGCTGGTCAATCAAAATAAAAGGTTCAAAACACGGTGCAAGGTATACTACCATAAAAAGACCTACAGGTCAGATCTCTGAAAGGCCAAATTCGCGCCATAGGTATTAAAATCGGATCTTATTGCGCGGTCTTTTTTAAATATTTTTTTCGTTGAACAGCTTTGCAAAATTTAAGTTAGCTGGAACACTCTGTATCGACAATAGCCGACAAAAATTGTAAGGCTGAAGTCTATAGACTGACCTACTGGAACTGTCTATAGACAGTCTGTAGACCCCAATCTACAAAATGTGCTGGGCCATAAGTCCATAGACAGACTAGACAGGTCTATAGGAATAGTCTATAGACATTTCATATACTTATGTCTACATAAGTAGAACTATGTAGACGTGGGAAAATTGAGGAAGCCGTAAAATACGGACGCAGCATTAAATCAGTAAGAAGAAAGCTTGGGATAGGACAAGGCAAGATGTACGCACTGAAAGATAAGCATGGTAATATCATCAGCAGTTTCGATAACATAGTAAAAGCAGCGGAAGAATTCTATACTGAGGTGTACAGTGCCCAAAGCAGCCAAGCTATTTTCATTCGAAATAGTGATGAACCGGATACAGAGGCTCCTTCTATAACTAGCGATGAAGTTAGAAGGGCCTTGAAAGACATGACCAGGGGAAAACCTGCTGGAGAAGATGGAATAACGATATATTTAATCAAAGATGGAGGAGATATCACGCTTGAAAAGCTAGCGGCCCTTTATACGCAATGCCTCACAACTTCAGGTGTACCAGAGAGCTGGAAGAACGCCAACATTATAGTAATTCATAAGAAGGGAGACGTTAAAGAATTGAAGAATTATAGACCCATTAGCTTGCTTTCAGTATTGTATAAAATATTCACCAAGATTATTTCCAACAGAATCAGGGCAACACTTGACTTCAGCCAACCAAGAGAACAGGCTGGCTTCAGGAAGGGATATTCTCGATGGATCATATACATGTCATCAATCAGGTAATCGAGAAATCTGCGGAGTACAATCAAGCTCTCTATATGGCTTTCATAGATTATGAAAATGCATTTGATTCAGTAGAGATACCAGCAGTCATAGAGGCATTGCGTAATCAAGGAGTACAGGAGGCATACGTGAATATCTTAGCACACATCTACAAGGATTCCACAGTGTCATGAGTCGGACGCCGGCGGTACACGAAAAAGAAGACGACGAAGATCGCGGAGCGTTCCGAACGGCGCGAGCGCTCGAGGCACGCGAACCGAGGTGTGGTCGAGGCAGAAGCGAGGCGAAGCAGCATGATCGACGTGGCTCTTGGACTGGAAGATCGCTTCGTCAGCTATGCTCTGACGACTGGAGTGCGGAGAGCCCGGCCACGAAGCTCGTGACCACGGTGTAAGAAGATAGGTGTTCCGACTCCGCGCTGGGGCGAGAGAGCGGCCACTTCGTGTGACCGGAAGTGAGCGCCGCCGCTAGGGGCAGCACGTGTTCAGGAGGCCTTGGAGAAGCGGCGCAACAGTGGATAATTTACGACCTACGTCAGCATTTAAACACCCATACCCAAATATGCAATTTTTCGTTATTTAGACGCCAAATCCTGAGCAGGTAGAAGGTTTCATGCCACTTACAGTCAAAATACCGTCATTTCGAACACGAGAGAGACGCGTCGTCTGCTTGAGCAGACGGCGCGCTGCGCCTACCGCTGCTCGCCGCGTCGGAGTCAATCGGAATGTCGGCATAAATATAAAGGACGTTCCTCCAACCAAGTAGAGTCGTTTTAAGCAAGCGAACGACATATGTTCATCGAAATAAAGCACTTCTGCCGCGCGTGCCCATAAAAGCGCCAGCAAAGCGAGCGAGAAAGTGGCCCCCAGAACATGTGCTGCCCCTTGCGGCAGCGGCGTGCGTAGAGTCGCACTAGGTGGCCGCGCCTCGCGCCGCCGTCGGATCACCTTCCTTTTTACATCGTGCTCGTGACGCTGGCAAGGCCCCGGCGTGGCTGTAGACCTCGGAGACGTCCTAGCGAAGCTCCTGGGACCAGATGCTGCGGTTCACGGTGGTTCCGGTCCTCTTCGCAAGAATAATCTTCCTCGGCCGAGCCCGATCAACCAGTAATCACCAAGATACCGGGTCGCCACACAGATCGTCGGAGGGCGAAGAACGCTTCGTTAGGCCTAACCAGGCAATTGACACGTCAGCGGCGGCTACCGGGCACCAGCCACGTATTCGGTCAGGTAGACGGAACCGCGAATCGTCGGCACTTACGGCGCCCGCAAACTCGGAACGAGCCCGACGTAGACTCAACGACAAGAACTTCAAACCGACGGTCCGTAACAGCCCACATTTCTGCTTTGCGACGCAATTATAGGCCGGACTAGGGTGGCCAGACTTTGATGAGTCAGGGCTAGGACTGACTTAGAGACTTTCAGACGTAGCTAGACTTCGAAACCGAGACGGAGTATTGTTTGTTAGTAGTTTGTAGCTAGTCCGAGTTGTGTATTTTACATTGAGCGAGCATCTTTGTTAAAAAATGGTTTTAGTTTTGTGTGCCTCGTGCTTTTACCATCCTTGTACATATTAAATCCTTGTTTGCTGTGCTGCCAGTCGTATCTCTCCTCGAGGGTAACGCCTGTGCGCAACCCTCCGGCTCCCATAGAGTAGGTGACAAAAATTGGTGAGCCTGCCAGGATACGGCCCAGTCACCGATACTCGGGAGTTGCAAAGATGGAGTGGGAACGCTTGGCGGCGGTAGGGAAGGATTTAAACCTGTCAAAGGACGAGACGATTACGTTTTTCGAGTACACTCGACAAGAGAAAGAAAAAGAACACGAACGAGCACGCTAGGAGCATGAACGAGTGCGCGAACAGCACATAAGCGAGAAGGAAATTTTAGAATTGAAGTTGAAGTTGGCAAAGATGAACGCCAGGTCTCGCGAGGGTCCATTTCCCCCAGGTCGGCGTCATCCGACCCTACTTCGCCCAGACCAAAACAGATTTGCACCAGGAAATTGATCGCTCCGTTTGATGAGCTTAGAGATGATTTAGATGCGTATTTGCATCGCTTTGAGAGAATAGCGGTCGGGCAAGGCTGGGAAAGCAATGAGTGGGCTAGCGCCTTAAGCCTGTGTCTAGTTGGTGAGGCTTTAAGTGTGTTCGGACGGATGCCCGCCGAAGAGAGTTTAGACTATGATAAGGTGAAGAACACTTTATTGCGATGATTCCGGCTAACCGCAGAGGGTTTCCGCGAAACGATCTGGTCATGCAAGCCGGAAGACGCGGAAGCTGGAAAACAGTTTGCATGTAGATTGACAAACTACTTTGAAATATGGATGGAGTTGTCATAGGCCAACAAGACATGTGAAGGGGTGCGGGACAGGTCGTAGGAGAACAATTTCTCGCCAGGTGCAGCGACAGTCTGTCGATAATCTTCAAAGAGAGGAAATTAAAAACAGTAGAGGAGATAGCGGCGCATTCAGATCAGTTCGTGGAGGCGCAGGGGCTAAGGAAGTTACGAAACAGTGGCAAGGACGCGCCGATGGCAGCATTAGGGGAGACGAGGAATCGGGGTCCAATGAACAGGCTAGGGACGTCACAAAGATGTTTCCTTTGTAACCGGCTGGGACATATAGCAATGAACTGTCGGGTGAAGGATAATCGACGTGGTGCACCAGTGGTTTGCCCGCTATGTCAAAAGAGAGGTCATGGGGCGGACGAATGCAGAACAAGATATGTGGACAAAGCAGCATGTATGATGAAATGTAAAGAGGATGGGCCGGGAGAAAGAACATGCCCGTGGTGGAGGTAGAGGTACAAGGACACAGGGCCACAGTGTTGATAGACACGGGGCGAACACCGTCATGGTCAGGAGAGTCTGGTACCATGCGAGAGCATGACCGGCTACTTCAAACCAGTCATTTCGGCGGACAGGTCCGTTAAGTATTTGCCAGAGGCGCAAATTCAAGTATCGACACCATTTTTTACGGGATTGGTGATGGCTTACGGGACAGCTAGGTGTGTAGAAGATCCTCTGTACGACCTGATTTTGGGGAATGTATCAGGGGTGAGAACGGCGGATGACCCAGACTCTAACTGGAAGAGGACAGAGGATTTAGAGAAGAGGAAGAAACCAGAAGCGCTAGAAGAGGAGACACATGAGGTAGAGATAGCAGCGGCAGTACAAACACGAGCTAGGAGTAAGAATACTAAACCCTTAACACCATTACCGGTCACGAACATTAAGGGGTTGAGCATAACGGCGGCTGAATTCAAGGAATTGCAGGAGAAAGACGAGTCGTTACAGCAGTGCGTACAGAAGATAGGAGAAGTAGTACGAAGGAAAAGAAGTCGAAACGTGGTGAAGTTTTTCAAAAAGAACGATTTGTTATACCGGAGGTGTGTGTTCAATTCTGGAAGAGAGGTTCAGCAGTTGACGGTCCCCAAGGAACTGAGAGAGATAGTAATGAAGATAGGACATGACAGTGTGATGGCAGGGCATCAAGGAATAGGAAGCACGTTGGCGAGGATTACAGAGGAGTTCTTCTGGATTGGGGTACAGAGCGATGTAAGGAGATACGTCAGGTCCTGTGATGTATGTCAAAAGACGGTGGTGAAGGGTCGTGTGGGAAAGGCACCGCTAGGAAAGATGCGCATTGTTGAGCTACCATTTGACCGTGTAGCGATTGATATCGTAGGACCTATTAGTCCCACGTCCGGGAAAGGTAACAGATATGTGCTCACGTTGGTGGACGTTGCCACTAGGTATCCTGACGCGGTAGCACTTAAGACGGTAGATACGATTCAGGTGGACGAAGCCTTATTAGAGATGTTTTCCCGGTACGGGGTTCCAAGGGAGATTTTAAGTGACAGGGGTTCTAACTTTACATCGGAAGTTATGAAGGAGATAAATAGGCTGCTATCCATAGATCAAAAGCTAACTACCCCATATCACCCAATGGCCAATGGGTTAGTGGCAAGGTTTAACGGGACATTGAAAACAATGATCAGGAGGATGTGTCAGGAGAGGCCAAAAGGATAGATACTTGCCAGCACTCTTGTTTGCATACCGAGAGGTACCACAAGCCAGCATAGGGTTTTCTCCATTCGAGATGATTTATGGCAGCGCAGTCAGAGGGCCGATAACTATTCTTAAGGAATTGTGGACTAAAGAAGAACAGGGTAGTGAGGAAAAGACGACTTACACCTATGTATTAGAGCTGAGAACAGGTTGGAGGAGACATGTAAGTTAGCCCATGAGAAGTTAGCACAGGCTAAGCAAATTCAGAAGAGCTATTATGACCGCAAAGCAGTGTCTAGAAGATTAGAAGCGGGAGATAAGGTGTAGTGCTGCTCCCGACGGACCATAATAGATACTGATGCAATGGAAGGGAGTTTTCACGCTGACGCAGAAGAAGAATGAGTTGGCTTATGAAATTGAGATGCAGGGTCATAGAAAGGTGTTCCATATTAACATGCTGAAAAAATATGAAGATAGAGAAGAAACTGGAAAAGGGGAGGATGATGCAAGGGCTAGAGTCTGTATGGTAATTGCGGAGGAGAATGACCACGGCGAGGTACAAACGTATGTTGACAAGAAGACTATGGGCGTGGAGAGTGTCAAGTTAAATCCAGTCCTAACAACAAACAAACAAACAAACAAACAAACAAACACACAAACAACAAACAAACAAACAACAAAGAACTGAAAGCGCTAATATACAGCTTTGGAGAAGTGTTTTCAGATTTACCGGGGTACGGATACAGTACAGTGTGGGCTACACTGTTCCACAGAGGAGCCAGTACATGTAAAGCAATACCCTCTACCGCTGGCAATGCAGGAAACCATTGAGAGGGAGGTTGAAGATATGCTGAAACAAGGCATCATCGAAAGGGCAAACTCTCCCTATAACGCGCCTCTAGTGGTGGTCAAAAAAGCAGATGGTTCCAACAGAGTATGCGTGGATTTCAGGCGCCTGAATAACGTGTTAGAAACTGACGCGGAATCAATACCAAAATGAGATGTTGTATGGGTGGCAAGGATAGCGAAGAAGAAATGTTTCTCAAAGCGTCAACCGGGCATATGGGATTGGCAAATTACCGATGGAAGAAACATCAAAAGGAAAACGGCATTCCTCTGTGGGTTCGAAGGAATTTATTCCAACTATAGATATATGCCGTTGCGGACTGTAAACGCAGGCAGCTGTGTTAACGAGGTTGATGAGACAAGTGTTAAATTTGTGTGCCGCATGTCGAGCATTCATATGTACGACATTCTAGTTACCACAGACACGTGGGAGGAACATTTACTAGCCCTGCAACATTATTAATAAGAATAAAGGATGAAGGATTGACATCAAGCCCACCGAATGTGAGTTAGCTATGCCGCTATAGAATTCTTAGGGGCACAGGTATGAATGGCATGGTCGAACCTAGGGATGATACCCTGAGAAGATTCAAGCGGTATGTTGACCATGGGACTAGAAGCAGGTGCAAATCGTTTTCTAGGATTGACAGTGTTCTAGAGGAGTGCATCCCACATAACGCTTAGCTGGCAGGCCTCTGATAGAACTAACGAAGAAGGGAGCGAGCACATAGTAGAATGGGGAAATAGACATCAGGAGGCCTTTGAGATGTTAAAGCACAGTTTGGGCACATCCGCCTGTTCTTCTAGCACCGGATACACAGAAGAGTTCGTGCGTTCGCACAGACGCATCGACAGGCGTTAGGAGCAGTGCTCTTGCAAGAAAAACATGAAAAGCGCCTCCCGTGTTTTTTGCTATAGTGCGACTAATAAGACTGAACAAAATTATTGTACAGTAGAAAAGGACTGCCTAGCTCTCGTTTGGGCTTGTGAAAAAGTTTCACATATTATCTATTCGCAAACAATTTCGGGGTGCAAACAGACCGCCAACCCTACAGTTTTTGAGTAAAGCTAAGGTTCACATGGTAGGTTATTGATATGGAGCCTCCACCTTACAAGAGTATTGCTTCCTATATAATATATCAAAGGCAGACAGAATGTAGGGAGCGGACTTCATGATTAGGGCGATTGAGAATTGAGGCTGTCGAAAGTATAACGCGGGACGGGGCTAAGGTGAATACATAGGTCCAGTGCAATAAGTGAACTCTGAAACGCGGTGAACCCGTGCATCTGGTGATTGTGCGGAACAGTGTGGTGTTGTTTGGTGCATACAAGACTTCACATGAACAAACATCAATGTCACTACGAAGAGTCACAGTCATCACCCGAAAGCCACTCCCCCCGCCCCCGATCGGGAGCAAGCCGTTTTTTGAAGCAAAAATTTCTTAAAACAGGGGCCCATGTCATGAGTCGGACGCTGGCGGTACATGAAAAAGAAGACGACGAAGATCGCGGAGCGTTCCGAACGGCGCGAGCGCTCGAGGCACGCGAACCGAGGTGTAGTCGGGGCAGAAGCGAGGCGAAGCAGCATGATCGACGTGGCTCTTGGACTGGAAGGTCGCTTCGTCAGCTATGCTCTGACGACGGGATTGCCTGGCCACGAAGCTCGTGACGCTGGCAAGGCCCCGGCGTGGCTGTAGACCTCGGAGACGTCCGGGCGAAGCTCCTGGACCAGCTGCTGCTGTTCGCGGTGGTTCCGGTCCTCTTCGCAAGAATTTCTCTTCTCGGCCGAGCCCGATCAACCGGTAATCACCAAGATACCGGGTCGCCACACAGAATGTCGGAGGGCGAAGAACGCTTCGTTAGGCCTAACCAGGCAATTGAAACGTCAGCGGCGGCTACCGGGGCACCAGCCACGTATTCGGTCAGGTCGACGGAACCACGAATCGTCGGCACTTAAGGCACCCGCAACACTCCGAATGAGCACGACGTAGACTCAACTACAAGAACTTCAAACCGATGGTCCGTAAGAGCCCACATTTCTGCTTTGCGACGCAGTTATAGGCCGGGGCTATGGTGGCCAGACTTTGATGAGTCAGGGCTAGGACTGACTTGGAGACTTTAAGACGGAGCTAGTCTCCGAAACTGAGACGGAGTATTGTTTACTAGTAGTTTGTAGCTAGTCTTGTGTATTTTACATTGAGCGAGCATCTTTGTTAAATTATGGCTTTAGTTTTGTGTGCCTCGTGCTTTTACCGTCCTTGTACATATTGTCACGGGGATTCACAAGTACACTGGAGAGACAATATATACAGGCTGCTGCTACCAGCGAATGGCTGACAGCATCCCACGAGGCTTGTCCCGTCTTCTTCCTCTTCGCCTAGCACAGCGGTCCTTTAATGGCAGGCTCATACACAATTCCTCGTAACAATATGAAATCCTTGTTTGCTGTGCTGCCAGTCGTATCTCTCCTCCCTGGAGGGTAACGCCTGTGCGCAACCCTCCGGCTCCCGAAGAATAGGTGACACACAGCTACCTTGGTTCTCCACAAGAAAGTAGAAAGTTACCTATCAAGAACGGGGTCAGGCAAGGAGACACAATCTCTCCAATGCTATTCACTGCATGCTTAGAAGAAGTATTCAAGCTCTTAGACTGGGAAGGAGTAGGAGTGAGGATCAACGGCGAATATCTCAGCAACCTTCGGTTTCGGTTTACAGATGACATCGTCCTATTCAGCAACAATGGAGACGAATTACAGCAAATGATTGAGGACCTTAATCAAGAAAGTGTAAGAATTGGGTAGAAGATGAATCTGCAGAAGACAAAGATAATGTTCAATAGCCTGGCAAGGGAACAAGAATTCAGGATCGCCAGTCAGCCTCTAGAGTCTGTAAAGGAGTACGTTTATCTAGGTCAATTACTCACAGGGGACCCTGATTACGAGAAAGAAATTTACAGAAGAATAAAAGTGGGTTGGAGTACATACGGCAGGCATTGTCAAATCCTGACTGGGAGCTTACCACTGTCGTTGTAAAGAAAAGTGTACAATCATTGCATTCTACCGGTGCTAACATATGGGGCAGAAACTTCGAGTTTAACAAAGCTTGAGAATAAGTTAAGGACCGCACAAAGAGCGATGGAACGAAAAATCTTAGGACTAACCTTAACAGACAGGAAGAGACCGGTGTGGATCAGAGAACAAACGGGGGTAGCCGATATTCTAGTTGACATTAGGCGGAAGAAATGGAGCTGAGCAGGGCAGGTAATGCGTAGGATGGATAACCCGTGGACCATTAGAGTTACAGAATGGATACCAAGAGAAGGGAAGCGCAGTCGAGGTCGGCAGAAAACCAGATGGGATGATGAAGTTAGGAAATTTGGAGGCGCAAGTTGGAATACGCTAGCGCAAGACAGGGGTAATTGGAGATCGCAGGGAGAGGCCTTAGTGTGCAGTGGACATAAAATATAGGCTGATGATATGATGATGATGAGGTAGAACTATAAAAGCCTATAGACTTGTCTATAGAAATTCTGCACACATTTGTCTACAAAAGTAAATTTTCGTTCATCTACAGACCGTCTATAGTCAGTCTGTAGAGTCAGACATTTTGCAGACTAGTCTACAAAACGTGCATGGCCATAAGTCCATAGACTGTCTATAGACTGGTCTGTAGGAGTACTCTATAGAGTCTGTAGACATTTGTATATAGACATTTCATAGACTTATGTCTACAAAAGTAGAACTACATACGCCTATAGACATTTGTCTATTAACTTTCTGCTGACATTTGTCGACAAAACTGAATTTTCATTGATCTATATAGACCGTTGGTAGTCAGTCGATAGACTGAGACTTCTTGTAGACTATAGTCTACAAAAAGTGTATGGCCATAAGTCGATAGACTTTGCATAGAATAGTCTAAAGAAATGTCTACAGAAAGACTGTTGACTTCATAGACAAATGTCTATGGACTTTATATAGACTTTCTACAAAAATTTTTGTAAGGGATGTGTAGCCGATGTGGATCCAGCGAGCCGTAATCGATGGATGATGAATGAGTGTTTCCTGGCATCTACGTATCCGAAGTGGGAGCCGGAATCGCAAACCAGCGTCAAGTCTATGCAGGCGCTCACGCCATTGTTAGCGGTTGTCCCATTGTAGTGCCATAGAGGTTTTGATGAAGTTATGGAGCAAGGCGTATACCAGCTCAAACTGGCGATGCAACTCAGAAGCAGTTGTACGGATGACAAAAGCGCATATAGTCCACTGGTTTACGACATGATGACTTTGTTAGCTGAGATATCTCAATCTTGCCACAGTGGATTCCTAGCCGCTGTGGAATAGCTGGAAATGAGCAGGCTGACGCGGAGGCAAAAATGGCACACACTGACGTGAAGATTATAAAACTTCATTTTTCCGAAAATGCAGTAATCATTCGAGTAATTTTAAAGCCGTCAGCGGAAAAGGTAGACTTGCACAAATGCCTGACAGTGCGCTCAGTTGCTGGGAACGTTAGGTTGAGAATATAGTTCTTACGTATGAGACAAATACAAGACGTAAGTCCCGTGCCTCACCAGCTGAGCGAGGTCGAGCATTGTTGCGCCTCGCACGCGACCGTAGATCCTGGTTGTCTTGCGGCCCAGCTCAACCCAGCCTACCAAGAACAGCGTTGCGAAGGCGGCTGTCTTCAGCGCGGACGAGGCGTTCTCTGGTGTGAGTATCACGACCATCTTGCATCCTGGAGAGTCAGAAGGAAACGAGCGTGGTTTTAGCTGCAATAAGACAGTGCGGTAAACGTGCTATTAAGTGACGTGACTGACCCACCACCCAGCCGTGGTGGGTCATTGGCTTTGGCGTTGCGCCCGATGGCTCTGGATCAATCCCGGCCGCATTTCGATGGGGGTGAAAGGCAAGCACTCCTATGTGGCGTGCGTTTGGTGCAGGTGAATGAACCCCAGGTGTTCAAAATTGATCCGGAGACCCCACTACGGCATGTCTTATAGTCATATCATGGCTTGGGCACGTAAAACCCCAAAACTGTATTTTTTATTTACTGTGCAAGTTTTTTTTACTGAAGGTAAACTGAAAGGTCGTTGAAAGATGCAAAATTTGTTAGGTATTCTTCAGCAACGTTTAGGCATTGGATTGTTTGCTATCGAAAGCATTATTGACGCTACTCGTGCACAACCAGAGATTACATTGGTGGCATCACAGCAAAAATTGCCTTTTCTCGCGCGCCATGCCGTACATATCAGAGAAGCTGTTCAAAAGTGATCCTCAGGCTCTGCATACATACAGGTGAAGTCCACAGAAATCCTTTAGTAGCAATAAATGAGTAAAATGATTTCAGCTATTTCAATAATACCATCATCAAAGACCGAAAAAGGCACCTTATGGCGAGAAGACGCTTAGTATGCTAGGACTGAAGACGCTTAGTTGCCACTACTAAGAAGACGCTTAGTAGTGGCAACGCAGCTATAAAATCCCCGCACCAGCCCACCGTGATGTCATCTATGTGACGCCGTCTGCTCAGGACTAGGTAAAATATTTATCGGCAAGAATGGACTACCTCGTATTCCAAAGAGCTGTCAGGAAGTTTCAATAACCTTTACCTAGCCACAACGTCCAGAAAGCGAAAAAATCATTTTCGATCCGTGACGTAGACGTAGATGTAGAGGCCAGAAGGCCTCTACGTCATACCAGCGTAGAGGCCCTCTGGTTTCGCGTAATATTTAAAAAAAAACGAAGATTCGTCCGCCAATTGCTTTTCTAAATAATGAGCCTATATCCACGAAGTCAACGAAAGTAAAGCCTTGAAGAATACCTTGTCAATCTAAACTGATTCAGTGTTTTTCTTTAGGGTCCCTTTAATTTAAGTGTCACCTTAAGCAGTGGCTCGTACCTCCGTAAACGCGGCCTCCCCATTGCGACGACAGAAGAGAAATTATACGCTGGAATGATGAGCGGCAACGGAGCCAGCTGTGGAAGAATGCGACGCTCGAGCCATTGTTGATGACGATAGTTAACAATCATAACGATGAAAACCTATCGGTTCCTTGGCTTTTTCCTTAACTAAAGTTACGCTCCTATATCATATCTATCCCATAGAACTCTTAAGTTGAACCATTGCCTACTTTTAGATGGGTTTTTATTATTCCACGGTTTCGGAGACACCTCAACTACGGGTTGCCTGAGACCGACTTCCGGTGTGCTCCTTGAGAAACATAATGTCGGTGCGTGCTATCGCCATAAAAGATGTAAAAATGCGACAGAACCTATCTCCGATGACTGTGAATGGTAATGCTTGGGTACTGAATCTAAATAGCGACACAGCGTATTGCCACCTTCGAAACGAGTTATGTATGAACATCTACCGCAGCGGGTCTCCTCTTTCGCGCTTCCCTGCGAGAATTGGGCGCCAGTAGGCGCCGCCACCACCGCAATGCCTGCGTGTGGCCTTCGAAATGCATGGCGTGACGGTGCGTGCGAGGGTTGAGAATCGCCTCATGCAGCACTCCTCTCTCGCACTTCTTTCTGGACATGCTGCGCCATCTATTGCCACGGCCGAGAAGTCCGGGCATGGCCTCCGAGACGACAAAGGTGGTGCGGCTGCTAACGCTGAGAATTGTTCCCTCGCTTGCAGCACACTCAGTGGCACATAATCATTGACTCAAGTTGGTGACAGATTCATTGAAAAGCGGAACATACCAAGGGCATTCGTGTTGCAGCTCGCTGAAGTTTTGGCGTGAAAGGTCTTCTTTGAAGCGCGGCCCATACCCAGAGCATTTGTGGCGGAGCCGGCTAATCCGAGGGGTTGGTGTCCTCTACAAATCCTTGTGACGTGGGTTCGATTCCGCCCATCACCGGTAGAAATTGAAGCGATCTTTTTCGTCTTTCTATCTCCAGTGGCACATGCCTAGTTACCCAAGTTGCCGTGAAACGCGTTCATTGAAGAGCGGTGCTGTGGCCATTACTCGTGCATCTGCTGATATTTCGAAATTCATGCCTGATAGTAATCAATTTTCCTTCCCCCATTTGCGGAGCCTGAGGTACAGTCAGTTTCCTTTTACTTAAAAATAGTCAAGTTGCGATGTTGAGGGCATGCAGGTTGGTCCAGTCAATTACGTGCTCGATATTGTATGTCCATATCTGAGCTATATTATAAATCTCTATCTATCTAGCGCTATCTTTCCCAGGACGATGCAGATTGCAAGATTTTCGTGCTGTTGAAGGAAGGTGACGTAACGTTCTATACAAAATGGCAAGAAACAGGGTAGTCGGGCTTTTGCGAACAGCGAAAAGAATGTATTTTTAAATAAATTCAACCAATCGCGCAAAAGTCCCGCGAAAACGTGGTCGTTAATAAATAATCTTAGGAGAGGAAGTGACGTGCTTACTAATCCCATCGACTCATTTCCAGATGACAAAACTGTGGTAGTTAATGCATTCAACCGTTTTTTCTCGCATGCTTCTGAAACGCTTTAACCCAACAGGAAAATCATTGTACGTTAAAGGAATCTGTGTCGGCGTCCGCTTTTTTGCCTAGCTTATCACCGCCTGACCTGAAAAGGATCCTTTTTAGTTTTCGGCAAAGTAAAACACCAGGAATAGATGGCATATCAGTAGGCACTCTCCGAAGAAACTTCGATGTGCTTGCGAACATCTTGCTTTTTTTAATTAATGGCTTTTTAGAAACTGCAGTAATTCCCGAGACTCTGAAAACGGCTATAGTTAAGCCACTATACAATGGAGGCAGGAAAGATAAGGTTGAAAATTAGAGACCAATCTCAATTTTGCCGGTACTTTCCCAGATACTCGAAAAATTCCTGTACGAATGCATGACTTCTTTTTTAATGAAGTTTTCGATTTTATCGCCCAGACAGTTTGGTTTCGTTGCGAATCGAGGTACCACAGCCCTGTTAGAAGAATTCTCAGATGAAGTACATTCGGCTTTGAAAACAACTTATTCACCTGTGCGCTATTTCTAGACATAGCAAAAGCTTTTGACACAGTGAATCATAATTCTACTAGCGAAACTAACTTAATGGGATTCAGAGGACCATTTCACAACGTACTGCGAAACTACATGTGTGGTAGGTCACAGATAGTTATGGCCGACAAGGAAACCGTCAGTAGCAAGCAATGGCTTACAGCCGGTGTTCCTCAGGGGTCAATTTTATCACCTCTTTTATTTAACATATTTGTAAACGATCTTCCTCTAGTAATTTCTAAAGGTACTATCTATCAGTACGCTGACGATACAGTAATATTAACGAAGCATATAATTATGAAAGGGCTGTGGCCGCCCTGCAAAATACAATACATAGTGTAATGCACTGGTTTGCGAAAAATTGTATCAATGTAAATATCAAGAAGACACAGTTAACATGTTTTAGAAATCCCTTAAAGTCCACAACAATAAACATCCCAGTATTCTTGCATGACCAGCACTGCGTTTCATGTACGTGTGCCCCGGTTCAGTATGTAGACTGTGTGAGATATCTCGGTTTATTTATTGATAGCAGCATGTCGTGGCAGCATCATCTGGCCTATCTGTGTGGCAAACTTAGGAGTGTCGCTTGGTTGCTTTTAATATAAAAGGTTTTACTCCATTATCGGTAAAGAAAACTATAGTGCATGCTCTCGCGTACAGCATATTGCGATATGGAATCACCGTATTCGCTTTCTGCGCACTGCGATGGCAAACACGAATTGACAGCTTATTAAAAATATTTGAAAGTGTTGCCTATGGCTGTGGCCAGGTGTCAGATGAAAATTTTTTTCAGCATTAGGTTTTCCTTCATTTCAATCGTTATTTAAGCAACTGTTGTTCTTCGTCATTTTTGGAACGACCAATTCAGAGAGAAATACGTAGCCCCTCGACTTTTGAGGGACAACAAGCGTTTTAAAGTTCCTCGTTCAGCAACTAGGTATGGTGAGGCACGACGATCTGTCTATGTGCCAAAAATCTTTAATGATCTGCCTGAGGAAATTTTCTCGGTTCAGTCAAAAAGGGCTTTAAAGAAAATGTCATCTTCCATTTGAGTTTTCTGTTTTGTATGGGTATATGTTTATTGGATGTAATTTGGTTGCCTTAACCTGTACGTATATATATCTGTGAAAAAATGTTCACTACGTTGTCTTAACATGTTTTAATTTTTGTTTTTTGGTCTATACATGCGTGAAAAAAATGTTCACTACGTTGGAATAACATGTATTTAATTTTTGTTGTCTATGTAAGCGTGAAAATATGTTCACGCTACATTGGAATAACATGTATCTAATTTTTTTTTCTTTGCACAATTTTTTGTCGGCATTAAGGTAACGTCTGTATGTATATACGCTGATCTCATCGCTGTTGCCGGCGCTGCCGGGCCTAGTCACACAAGCCATTCAGGCTTCGACAGGCCCGCCTACTATGTATTTGTTCTTGGTGTGCATAAATAAATATTATTATTATTATTATTATTATTATTATTATTATTATTATTATTATATTATTATTATATTATTATTATTGGCGCATAACTAGTGCCCAAGCTGGCATCAAAGGGTTTCAATGAAGACCTGCAAAGACTTAGTGACGCATATTCAGTGCTCCAAGTCGGGGTCAAGGAGGTTCTTTGTACAGCGGTACAGTACCGAATCTACAGATAGGTTCGTTGAAGAGCGGCACGTAGGTACACACTGCCGCATACTTAGTGATCAAGTTGGTCCGAGGATTTATTTGAAACCTCAGCACAAGACGCCCGATGCGCTAACCATTCGACCTCAGACTACCCAGTGACCAAGGTAGCCGGGAGGACGACTAGACACAGACGTACATACAAACATACAACATAGATATATATCCCAGAAAGTGCATGAAACAGCCAAACAATGCTAACGCATTAATACTCATGGGCTAGGTTTCCCAAAGCAGCAGTTTCGCTGTGAGAAACGCAGTACTGATAGCGCCGAATAAATTTTGACGACCTCAGGTTCTCCAGCAGCACCGAAACCACGTAAAGTGAGCGTTCTTGCATTTTACCTCCATGCGTGGCCATGAAAAAAAAAAAGAAAAAACAAACACGACCTTGTACCTGCAGCCGCACCGCTGTACCGGAAGTGAGCCATGCAGCGCTGCGTGATGTAGGACATGAAAATTATTTAGCCTTGTTTACAGCTGTAAGCATGGGCGGCGCTGGCCTAATGTTGCAGCGTTTCTTTACTAAGAGCGGTGAAGCCTAAAAGTTCGCCCTCGTAATCGAGTTGTGCCCCTTTCTGAGCGCTAACCTCCGACCTAATAGCCAAAGATGAGGTCGCACTAACCTTGCACGCGCTCCAAACACGACGCGTCTTGTCGTAAATAGCCCGGTCGTTCGATTAAAGCCGCTCAACACATCTTGGGGGAACTAGATGACGATTCGGGTCAGTTGGCCGACGCTGTTGAAGTCTTTGAAGCGCGAAGAGAAAGGTAGAACACGTGAAAACAGCAGAAGCGTTTCTAAAATTTAATAACCAACGTCCGTAAGGCCAGTGCTAGCTTCGGTATCGAACCACTACGTGTCCCTTGTGGTTGCCGATATACTAAGATCTGTCAGAACGCAATGTGGTTGTTGGTATATTTTGGTCTCCGCAGTTGTCAGATTCGAAAACAATTACCGAATGAAACAGTACACTTCCGTTCCAAGTTGAGTCATTTTTCTTTTTGTTCGTTAATTTTTCATCGGTAACCATGTCGGATATAGTTGACGGTGTCCGACGCAGGGGCCTCAGCTTGCGATCGCCGCTCACTTGCAATATCGCAATGGCTTGAGCCTGGGTGCAAGTGTCCACCTAGTGGACCCTTCATTTTGGCTGCTGCTGAATGGCTGAAACTGCACGAGTGAGAAGAAGGCATGCCGGGGACGCGTGCCTCGTTCACCTTCGTGTTCCAGCCCAGCCAGTCAGCGCTTCTCATTAAATCCCCCTCCCCGTCCTCGCCTATAGCTGCTTGTGTTGTCATGAGAAATATGAAGATGGCAAAGATAAGATGCCGTAGCTTCACATGACGTCAAGCACCAGAAAACACAGAAAACGAGCATTAGATTAAAGACGGCCACCGAGGCATCAAGGGACTTTTACGGCTGGGTGCTGTTCCAGCACAGCGAATTGAAGTTGCACCAGGTTTTTCCGATTTCCGAAGAGCACAAATGTCCACTTTTTTTTTAGCACCTGCTTGCTTTGCATGAGAAAAGGAGTCGTTTAAAAGCAAAATGTTTCTGCGGAAGCCTGAGGGAACATAGGAGTTGTGTCACTCGATTCTTGTATATAATCGGTACTTTTGCAGAAACTGCGATTGAAGGCTTGGAATGATGGTCGTTAGTGTGCGCTAGCTGGGCTACACCTTTGTCCGTTTTTCTCAGAATTTACTTTGATCAATCAAATTGACAATGCTAGAATACGAAAGAAAAAGCACGCTTCCTCTATTTTATTCAGGAAGAAAAATTCAAGTATAGTAACGACGAAATAACGCGCACACATAATTGTTAGCTCAATTTCAATATGCCACCAATATATTGTCACGGTGCCATGAGACGGACAAAGAATACTATCACCAAATGGACGAAAGAGACGACGTAGTGGGGTTAACCTAGCGTTCCGCCATAGTGGTTGTACCGGCCATATTCTGCAGAGTAAACGCGGTCCCATTTAACCTTATATCTCTGCCCGTTTAATGATTGGAGGAGGCACTGGGTATTGCACAAGACGGAATTGTGCAGCGGGCTTGTCCTCGGCCGTCCTACCATGCTGACAGACGACCAGACCGTTGTTCAAGCACAGCGTCGGCACCCGGGCCGTCAGCATCCGCGACGCTGCAACCGTCTGTCGTCTTAACCAATCCGCGCGACCCCGGCACCCTCAAACGAACGGCCTCACTGAACGCCTGAACCGAACACTTACACATATGCTCTTGATGTATGTCTCCTCAGATCACCGTGACTGGGACGCCGTGCTCCCATTTGTGACGTTCGCGTACAACTCGTCACGTCACGACACCGCTCTCTACTCCCCTTCTATCTCCTGTTTGGTCGTGACCCGACATTGACTTTGGAATGCTCCTGCCAACTGCTTTCGTATCCCTTTGTGAGTACGCTCGCGACGCCATAGCTACAGCTGCCCGCAGGCACGCCAGATTGGCAACTGTCGCCTTTCTGAGCAGCAGGCAAGACAGAAGTCTCTTTATGACAACCGTCATCGTGATGTCCAGTTCTCTGCCGGTGACCTCGTCCTCCTTTGGACTCCTTCACGGCGTGTGGGCCTATCGTAAGAACTGCTCTCCCGATACTCTGGCCCTTACCGCGTCGCCCAACAGCTCAGTGGTGTCACTTATGAAACAGCTCCAGCCGATCCTTTCCCGCCGTCCACGTCATTGATATAGTTCACGTGAGTCGTCTCATCCGTACCATGCGGCCGCCATCTAGAAGGCGCCGAGTCGGCGCTTTCGCCGCAGAGGGTTATGTCACGGTGCCACGAGAGGCACAAAGAAGACGATCACCAACAAGACGAAAAGACGACGTAGTGGGGTTAACCTAACGTTCCGCCATCTTGGTTGTACCGGCCTTATCTCTGCAGAGTAAACAAGGTCCCGTTTAGCCTTTTATCTCTGCCCGTTTCAATATCATCGTTGTGATGTGGATTTAGGCTGTCGCTATTGTCCTAATTTTAACGAGAGAGCGTTAAGGGCCCCCCATGCGGCGTTGTCCGTTAAAGAAAAATCTATCCCGAATCACCCAGGCATTCCGCTTGGCACATAAGCGTTGCTGAACTAATTGAATTTCTCAAAGCAAAATGCGTCAGAAAACTCGTAACACACACCTACAGACATGATAGTATTGGATTAAGATCTGAATATGCATGAAAACATAATTCTGTAACGCGTAAACTCAAACACAAAACCAATTTCCATATGTCGTTTGAGGTCTCTCTTAGTGGCAGCATCGCGCTCCGCCACTCGGTTCCTTGCAACGCCATCCAGGTGGCGCTCACCTCCGCCCATCTGCGGTATAGTGAACTAGAATGTCTCCTAGTGGCGCGACCGCCCCCGCTAGAGAGGGCCTCAAAGGCAAGAAAGATGCGGCGGCACTGTAGTCGGCCGCACTTGAAAGCGCGTCAGCTTTGAGGCCGTCACGCTGTTAGGACAACCACTTCGTCCGGCGTTTTCGGCAGGTAAAGTTTACCGCCATGAAGCAATGCACGACTAGCAAGGGACAAATCTTTTGCTTCTGGTTTTTTTCTTTGCAACTTCGTTATGCATATCGAAAATTTCAAATACTGTCGCTTGCGCGTGTTGTAGTTGTGGAATAGTCTGGTATACAGAGACATAGCCTCAATACTTCATATTTCGCACTGGTATTGATTGCAGTTTGCCTGGCTTATTATCGACATTGTTTTTTATACGAACGTGCGAAGCGTAAAATGAGTATTTGCGAACGCTTACCGTGATTTTCGAGAGTGGCTGAGCTGGATAGCCTACCGCAATATGCAGGGTGTCCGAACTATCATGCACCAAGATTTAAAAATATTCAGATGCCACGTAGCGGGTCAGAAGCAATGTAATGTTGTTTGCCATCGCCTGGAGATACCCATATTATTTTTTTTTCATTCCGCGTAATTACATAATCAGTCTTAATTAATCAACTTCTCAAGTATTACAATGAGATGAAAAGTGTCAATAAGAAAATTGAAGAGCAACATGAGAAACTCCCGAGACATGTTTCTGTTGCTCAATACGTGCTACATAAAAGTGCTTTTCGAGCGTGATAGAAGCCCGCGAACACACGCAAAATTGCCGCGCGACTGGCCCCTCGAGGCACTTCGCGTGTATTTGCTGGTAGAGTTATGGACAATTAATAAACAACAAAGTTGTGATATGACACACCAATGCACTTTTATTTACACAATATGCTCGCTTTTCAGTCGACCACTGTCCAACAGCTTGGTATAATTACCCTCATAAGCGACTAAGCTTCAAGTGTTGGTGCGACTTTCTCCGCACTGCATCACGAGAATAATGGGGTTATACATGCCAAACGACGATCTGATTATGAGACATGCCCTAGTGGGGGACTCCAGATTATTGTGGGCCACATTGGGGTTCTTTAACGAGCACCAAAATCCAAGCACACGGGTGTTTGCTGCATTTCGCCCCCATCGAAATGCGGCCGCCGTGGCCGGGATTCGATCCCGCGACCTCGTGCTCAGCAGCCCAACACCGTAACCACTGAGGAACCACAACGGGTGAGACTTGTTTGCCCTTTAATATAAAATGGAGCAAGCCTTGGGGTCCCCTCGGAATTGTAACTTCATTTTCATTGATCATGTGGACATAATGCCTGAAGATAAAATGCGGCTCTAAGTGCAGTTCACAAACAGCTCAATCAGGGTCCAGCGGCTTGTCAAGCCTGTGGAGATTTCGCTGCCAAACAAGCCTTGGTTCAACAAGGCTGATTCTTTGGCTAGTTGGTACGGTTTCCTCATATTGGCAAAGCCTTTAGCGCAATTAAAGAAAGGTAGGGACGTGACAGAGACACAGGACAGCACTATCGTGTGTCTCTGTCACGTCCTGTCTTTTTTGAATTGCGCTAAAGGTTTTGCCAATATGAGGAAGCCTTTGGTGTTCATCTTTCGGAGCCTTAAAAAGCGATAACTTGCGCTCCTGGGCTGTTCTGGCATAGCCAGTTGCGCTGCCTGGCGCGTTACAGTGTTTTAACCGCCGCTTCGGTGGCATTATAAACACTGACGTAGAAAAAGGCGCGAAAGAAGCGACGTTCCGCGACGGCGACATCGAAAAACAACGTGCAGACGCAGAAGCAGCGCACACTCGCTTCAAGTGCGGGCGACGACAGCGCCCGCATTGAGTGACAAGTTCCCCTTGCGCCCGGTTGCAAGATAGGCATTTGGTGAAGCAGCACAGCGTCGCCCCGCCTCCCTCCCTAACTCCCAGACCCCCACGGCCTTTCGCGCGACGGTCGCGTTTGCTTTCCGCCGTGCGTTCGCTCTCTGTGATAGCGCACGTCCCCCGCGCGCTTTCACTCGCGCAGGCGACGGTTTTATCGCCCTTGGAATCTATACGGAACCTCACGGCGACGGCGACGATGATGGCGATGCCGACGGCAGAAATCCGGTTGAAGTGTCCATATAATTGCTATCGCAATAAACACTGACGCAGAAAAAGGCGCGAAAGAAGCGACGTTCCGCGACGACGACATTGAAAAACAACGTGCAGACGCAGAAGCGACGCACACTCGCTTCAAGTGCGGGCGACCACAGCGCCGCCGCTACTTTTTTCCAAAGCGGGTACGCGACGCGCAATAGGGTGCGCCTCCGCTCGACCCACTGTAAAACATTCTAGCACACTGTATCCGCGGCAGCGGCGGTGGCCGCCCTGCGCGGGAAAGAAAAAAAAACCAAAAAGCTCGCCTTTGTGCATAGGATTTGCCGCCAGCTTTTGCAGGTAAACATTAAGGTCACATAAGCGGCGGTTGCCGGGAAGCGTGAGAAGGACTCAGGGATCTTTTAATGCTATAGCGTTCCACTGTTAAAAGCGAAGATTAAGCGCCCTCCAAGTTTTTTTTTTGTACATTTGACAGTTCCAAGGACCCTTGGAACAAAGGTAACCTGAGCAACACTACGCAGGAGTTGCTAATGGTCACAGAACTCTTTCTCTAAGAGCCTTAAGCTGACAACTATAGTGGATGAATATTGGCATAAAAATGGAACAAACTTTTCGTGGCAAGTGTAAATCTACTATAATTTAATTCTGAAGCAGAGAAAACCGCACGTAGCATGATATATAGGGTCTCCTACCTAACGTCAACCAAGCTGTTCAGAAAAAAGAAAGACTTAAAATTCGCAGTGCAAAATACGATTATAGTACCTACGGTGTTCGGTCGTCAGACCTGTGATGACCGAACACCGTAGGTCTTCAAATTGCAACTTGCAACGCGCTTTTGCATTTTTTCTTTGAATTAGTTTGGTTAACGTTAGCTAGCACACGCGGTACAATTAAGACCCCTTCATCACAAAGCTGTTGCGGCCATCTAACCGACGAGATTCTGCCAAAGAAATTACACAGAATCTTCATTGGTTCTTAGCCTTCAGGCTCAAAGCCTGTTTAGTCTAGAGTATTAAGGTGTTCGGAAGTACAAGAAGCATTATCTACGAAAATTGCTTTAGAATAGGTGTTTACAAAGCATACAATTATGACGTAGGAGCTCTAGAAGAGCTGTATAGCTCTCATAGAGCTTCTACGTTATTTCAAAAAAGACAGGGACGTGACAGAGACACCGGACAGCACTATCGTGTGTCTCTGTCACGTCCCTGTATTTTATGAATTGCGCTAAAGGCTTTGCCAATATGAGGAAGCTGTTTTTTCATCACCGTAAACCTGAACTTGGTGTCATTCGTGTCTTTGCTGAACACGGTATACTATAAGTCCTTGATGCACATTATGCCCAATAGCGGATCATTGGAGGTTCCTATAGGACCAGTCTCACAAGTTATACCAGTGAGAATGCTACGTGGGTATTAACTAATCATTCTTTTCCCCATATGCCAAGAAAACACACCACGGCATGCCTTTTTTGTAAACGCAGGTTATGTGATGCCCTTTGCATTAGGAAAATGTGTTTTTTTTTAGTAACACTTAACGGCAGTCCTGGAATTATCTTCCATTTAATTACGACGACGAAACAGAAGAACCGAAAATCAACAGCTTCAATTTCAATATTTCTTTCTCATGCGGGTCGTGACAAGGCTATGCAAACCGAACGAATCCGGCAGAACTGCAAAAGGACGTCTGCTCCGCCCACTTCAGAGACGGTCGCTATGGTGATCCTCTTCTAGCGCACAAAATTACACAAAATTTCGACTTTCCGGCTAGAACATGTCATTGTCCTTGAAAGTGTTCTTTCTCTTCTTACTTTTTTGTTTGCTTCAGTTTATTCTCAACCTATTGAGAAGCTGCATCCGAGGAGCTGCACAAATTGATTTCGTTTATCGACAAAGCGCATATTAATGCTCATGGGTATTCGGTGCTAAAGAAATACTAACTCACGATTGCGCGTGTTGCGTTGAGTGCTGTTAAGATTATTTCTGAAGCGATGGTTCCACCCGTTACTTTTGTATCCGAACAAAGTCTTCTTGGTCACTTTTCTTTTATGTATATGTGATTATGGTTAAAGGTATGACAGCCAGTTTATATCTGCAGTTTTTAAGCGCTATAGAAATTCAGAGTAGTAGTAGAAAACATTTATTCTAAGAAATAGGACGAGCGGTCTTCAGGTTGATCGGGGCCCCTATTCTAGGGCTCCGCTGGCGCGTGCTCTGCGGCTGACCTGGAGTGTGGCAGCTCTCTGGTCCGCCTCCTCCGAGCTGGAGAGCAGGGCCTCCCATCCCTCTCGCGTTGTGGTTTCGTGAATGTTGTCTTGAGGAGCCTTCGCGCATTCCCACGTCATGTGGTCCAGCGTGGGCTCGGTCCCGCACCACTCATCTGGATATCTCTCTTTATCTATTTTGTGTAGGAGATGCAGGTGCGGGCAATTTTTAGTTTGCAACCTCCTCCAAGTGACTTGTTCCATTTTACTTAGTTTCCTATGGGGTGGGGCGAACCTAATTCGAGCTCTCCTGTAATATTCTGCTCCAGTCTACCGGTTGGGGTTTGATGATCGCCACACCGTTGCGGTGGCATTGGTATGTTGCGTGCGCAGTGGCCACCATGTGGGCGAGTTCATTTCCCCCGATGCCAGTATGACCTGGTATCCAGATGAGTTTGATTGCGCTAAGGCCCTTGTGTTTATTTATTATCTTGGCGGCTGCCACGCAGACCCTACCGTTTCGGTAGTTTCTACACGCCTGCATCGAGTCCGCCAGGATGTGGGCTGCCTCAGTTGTGCTTGTGTGCGCTGCAATAGCCGTAGCGATGGCTGTCTCCTTGGCCTCGCCGATATTGTGGGCCCGCGCTGTGGTGCTCGTGACTTCTTTGTAACTGCTATGTATGACTGTGGCTGGAAACCACGGTGTACGTGTTCTGTGTCCTGTGGCGTCAGTGTAGTATGTGTTACTCCTGCCCTTATATGTTTTCTTGTAGTGCTTGGCCCTAGCTTCTCTGCATCCCGGGTTTAGGACGGGGTCCATCCCTTTGGGGACTGGAGAAACCGTGATTTTTTTTCTCTCTGGGTAGTTGTGAGGCCTGCCTGTCTGTTCTGGAGTTTCACGCAGTCTCGGAAGCCCAGTCTGCGCAGGGCGTCTCGTCCCTTTGCTGACTGGGCGAGCCTTAACTGTTGCACATTGAGCTGTGCCTCCATGAGTTCGTCGAAGGTATATTCGAGACTCCAAGGGCCATAAGGAGTTTCGTTGAGGTCTTTTGGGAAACTTGCAGGGCCGTTTTGTAAGCTCCCCGCTGACAGGTTTCTATGGAGTCTATCTCCGTCTTTAGCAAGTTGTAGTAGGGAAGACTGTATAGGATTGTACATTCGATAAGACTTTTGACAAGCCGAATTGTGTCGTTTTCTCTCTTGCCCAACTTTGTGCTAGTGACGCTTCTGATCATTCTGGACACCTGTTTTACGGATGTCTGAATGCGGTGGAGGTTGACGGTGCATCTTTGTTTGACTGGACCCACACGCCCAGAATGCGGATGGTGGTTTTCTCCTCTATCTTTGTCCCAGCCATGTATACATCTAATTTGTTAGAAATTGAGAACAAAAATCGAACGGTCGAAATGAGGAGCGCAAAAAGAAAAGAAAAAAAGTTACTTACTTGCTATGTGCACGCTCGTGAGTAGTTTTACGATACTGCTGCTCTTCGAACACCATTAGTGACTCACTTTGTTTACCGTTTAGTAAGATACCAAATGTAAGCAGTTCCACATAAAACGGGAAATAGTCGAGTGTGCTGTGTCAGCACCTGCGACGGCTAGAAAATTGGGCGTATATTTGAGACAATCTGGCGCTAACGTTTGCTAGATATGTAGCAATTAGAGTTATGAATGACAATTGCTTACGTATTTTTACATTTTCACTCTCCTTTGAGTAATCAACGAGTGCGAATTGTGTGAATAATAAACAAATCGTTCAACTGTGACTGGTGTGCACCTCTCACTGAAGATGATATCAGCCATCATTAACTGCTCCACTGATATATGCATGATGCTACACGGATGAAGGCTTTAGGAAGTATTTTTTTCTTGGAGACAACCACAATTCCCGCGAAATAGTTGTATTGCGTAATTAGCTTTGGAGACAAGCTATGAATTTTGAACCAACATCTTTATTGAAGTGTCCAACCCAGTATAGCTGCTAAGTATATCTTAGCAGCTATGCTTGGTAGACGACACCGGCTTTGCTATATAAGTATACAAATGGAAATTCTTGGTGCCAATATTAAAAGTGTAGTTTTAGTGTTTTATATCTACGTAAATAAAAGGAGCATACAAAAGCAAGAAACGTCAGCAAAGAATATCGAAGGATGGCGTGTCGACTTGCGGTCTTGAAGGGTGCGGTGGCCGCACCGAATTTAATGTTTTTTATTGCGAAGCATCTCGCATGCATGATGCTCCCTCTGATTCATTTAGCAATCAGGACAGGATATTTAGTCGTGATGATAGTTTATGGTGCCGAGTTAACATACGTAGTAATTAATTCCCCAGGTCGGACAGCCGAGTTTCAGCGGAAACTGAAGAAAGGAATAAAGTGCACTTACCGGTAATCGAAAGAGCGTGAAGGAATGTCTTCGGATGGCTGCGGCAAGCAATTTTTCACGGATGCACGCTCGCTCTTCGAGGTCACTATTTTCGGGTCAGGAAAGGGCAGTGTTGGGAGAAGACGCGTCTATAACGACCCGTTGCACCCTACTTTTCAAGCGTCGCCATGCTACTTCTCTACGCTGCTTTGTTTTATGCTGCTTCCACTTAGTCAGCAAAAGCTGCCACTGCGCTACAGGGGGTCAAACATCCGCCCGTTCCGACGAACGCGCGTGACTTGTTTTTTTTTTTTTTCGCATGGCTGCAACGTTCGAACAGCTGCGTCAGAGGACGAGAACGGAGAGGTGTTTGTTTTCTGTGTTCTTTTTTCTCCCTTCCGGAACCTTGAGCAGCGCTTATTGGTCCTGCACTGATGACACGTGGGCCGCCAGAAAGGTTCCACTTGGCCCACAGTGTGCAAGCCACAAACGCACGCAGGCGCGCGAGGCGAGCGTCCTCATTTGCGCAGGACTGTTTTAAAACCCGGCGAATAGCCTGTTTTATGACAACTGCGAATTTCTGCCCTTGCTGAATGTTCCCTAGTAGACTATAACAATGGAAAATTTGGAGAACTCACAAAATTAAAGTTCAGTTCCGATTTAGCGGTTAAATGCTAGAGAAATGCGTAAGCGTTACGTCTCACCTCTTTGAGTTTGCAGAAGCATGACATAAACCGAGTTCACCACGTTGTAAATGTTGTTCAGGAGCTAACTCGACAAACGTCCTTCCTCTCGAGGAGTTGAGTGCAACTAAGGGTGGTCCGGAGACAACCACGGTCAGGTGCAATGTATATATATATATATATATATATATATATATATATTGTTACGAGACTGCGTGCAATGAGACAAAGATGACGTTGATCATTTTGGTGAAGAAGACGACGATTGAAGAGATTGTCTTTCCGCCATCTTGGCAGTGCTACAGCTCGCTGTATCTATTTTGTAAATATATTTTCAGTTATACCGTTTCCAGTGACATTTTGGTGGAAGTGCTGGGGTACTACTCAAGACGGAACTCCGCAGCGGACGTGTCCTGGCAAGTTCCACAATGTCAACAGGTGGGGATATTGCGTCAACCGCAACACCGGCACCCCAGCCAGTGATCTTGATCCAACCCCGCGACCCAGGATCCTTTTGCGGCACCGACAACGTCGACGTTGATGACTGGATTAGGAATTACGAGCACGTCGCAACCACAATCGGTGGGACCCGACAGTGACACTCGCTAATGTCGGTTTCTACCTCAGTGGGACAGCGCGCGTCTGTTTTGACACTCACGAAACGGAGCTGACCAGCTGGGATCTATGTAAGCAGAACCTATTTGGCAAACCAATTGGCCGCCAGAGCGCCGCTCCAAAAGATCTCTCCTGTAACGCCCAATCTCCCACGGCATCGTACGTGTCGTACATCCTTGACGTTATCGCCCTTTGCCGCCGAGTTGATGCCACCATGACCGAGGCGGACAAAGTAAGTCACGTCCTGAAAGGCTTTGCTGATGATGCTTTCAACTTGCTGGTCTTTAAGGACTGCTCGACTGTTGAAGACATTATCAAGGAATGCCGGCGTTTTGAAGCACTGAAGAGTCGCCGCATCGCCCAACAATCCATGCGGCTTCCAAACACGGCCGCGAAATCGTCCTGCGCGGACGTCAGCTGACCAATAAGCAACCGACCACCGACCACCACACGTCCGTGTTGTTTCATGTTCTTCGCCACGGCCCTCATGACGTAATCCTTGGACTTAATTTCTTGACTGACACTCCGCTGTAATTGACTGCTCGGTCAGTGTCGCTGAACTTGACTTGCCCGCTTCACTAGACGCTCCTGATGTAGTCCAGAGCCAGCTCTCTTGTGCCGAGTTTGTTCGTTTGCCACCCCAAGCACTCACCTGTATTGTCGCTGTACCTTGCCCCAGTGTACCGAATGGTGACTATGTGGTTACTCCCTCTACCAGTGTCCTTTTGTCGCACAACATTCCTTTCCCCACGCTGTTG